>NC_073692.1:111393595-111653809 GCF_029784155.1 Uranotaenia lowii
TTTCAATTAAAAAACTTGAAATTTGGTCAAAAGATGTAACAATTTTTTTACTCTAGTACCTATCTTTTTATGTTTCGACAAAATCTAACAACTTGATTTTTGGACAGATTATTGTGAAGAGAGATATAACTATTTATTTTAACGTACGAAAAATTTAAATAGCTTCACAAAATAAACTGTGACGTTGCAATGGCAAATCGTTTAAGGAGTCCTAGAATTTCTAACAGTCAGCAAAATAAATTGAAGATGGTTGAATCCTTGAAGGAAGGAATTTATCAAGGGCACGAAAGAGCTTTTATCAAGCGCTAACGGAAAATTTTATTTCTGGAAGTGACAACAAATTTAAAATTCTGACTGGTTTGTCAAGTTGAATAATAAACAAGTCTGACTTCATTTCTACAAGGCAAAATAGATGCCAACCTAAAAAATAAACGAAATACGGTCACCAAATCGTGCGCAAAATATTCGGACAGCTAGCGGGGAGATATTTTCAAAAATTTCGTAATGAACGGTCAAAATGAACTCTGGCAGGTTTCCGGCCAAAAAATTTTCGTCGACACGATCTGTGGAAGCTGCATATCGGTTGATGTTACCTAACAGTTGACGCAATGAATGGGTAAATATTAGGATGGAATCCAAATGGGTCATGTCGAATTTCGCAAGTAAACCATATATATTTTGTAGATTGGCCTAAAAAACTGACGTGTGCAAAATTAAAACTCAATCGGACTTTATTTAGGGGAGCACAAGAAACCGCCGGTTTGAGAGTCTGGAATAGCATTTAACACACGTGAAATTTCCTCAGAAACTCAAATCTGCCGCTGAATTTATTCTGAGTCATCTGAGTGAAGCGTTATTTGATCTTATTTGCCCAGTATTAAGCTTTTTTCTTTAAATGTCCTACCAACAAAAAATTTTGTGTTATTGAAATTCCATAGAAGGAACTGTAAGGTATTTAAAACTTTTTTTTTTAAATGCCTTTTACAGGTGAAAGGCTTGAGGACTCACTTGGAAGTCGATCGATTTTTACATAATGAATATAAATTTAAAGCTCAAAGGTGGACTCAACCACGCTCAAAGTTTCAGAACTTTCGTCTGATTTATTTCGAATATCTTTTTCATGAAATTGGGATTATTTGTAATGAATTTAACCTCTGTAGCATTTCACCAATCTTCAAGAAAAATTCGTTTCACATTGAAATCTTTCCCAACAATTTTCCGGCTGAAAAACTGTTTTGATTAAATTAAGTTTCACGAAGCTATGACTGTTTATTTTTAAGAATAATAAGAGCCAAATAAAGCTTCACTCAAATGTCTCCGGTCTAGCTCGACGGCAGATTTGAATTTTTGAGAAAAGTGCACTTGATAAGTAATATTGCGGGTCTTTCAAGCTTCGACTTCGATTTTTTGGGATTTAGGGTCGAAGTTTTCCTACTGTAAAATATTTTGACAGTATTATTACTAAAAGCAAGGGGTTCGCTGTTGACATGAAATGCAGTTCTCGAAGATTTGTCGTCTCGAAACTTGAGAAACAGGGTTTTTAGTATAATATTAAGATTCTCTACATAAAATGTTGAGTGAATTGTCGGATTAAAGGGTTTCAAAATAAATCTGATAAAAAAGTAGTCTCTCGAAGCCAAAGCAGTTTAAGTGACTTTGACACTTTTCAAACATTGCAAGTTGCCCGACTTTTAAATTATTAGATATGTTTATCAACGAGTTGAATATTCTCAAAACTTATTTTAATATTTGTAGATAAAAAAATATATTTATAGAAATGTGAAGTGTCCTTGTTGAATTACTGAAAATCAACTTTGATTTCATAAAACATGAAATTTCTGAGAGGAAAAAAGTGCATTAGAGTACAGAAATAATTAAAATTATTAAATTTACGTTTGTAAATATTCATTTAGTAAAATTATGTCATGTCAAAAGACAATCCGAGTATTTTTAAGTTGCATGTAATCAACGCGTACAGTGTGTTCAATTTTGTATGGGAGAAGACATTTTTGCATAGAAATCATTCAGGAAATTCAAATATGCTTGAAATGAAGTTTTTTTTTGATAAAATATTGAATTAACCTTTTATTAAGCTTCCTTTTTTGCCTGCGAGAGTGGAAGCAAAGAAGTTCACGAAAAAAGTTCATTTCAAAAATGGAATCCATTTAAAAGTATTGTATAATTTCAGGCTCTGATTGCTGGTGCTTTCAATAATTTCATAACATATTTTTGCGAAATTTCCATAAATTAACAAACGCATTGGCTTTGCCGAGCAGTTAATTTCGATTTTTTATTTTCATATATCGGTTTAACAGCTTTCAAATTTGTTATCAAAAACACTGAAATTCATATTTTTATAATGAAGAGTTAATCACCGTAAATTTGTTTTATGAAATTATTTTATCGGCTATATCGGTGAAATATATATTCTTTGAGGAAGAATATTTAAGAATTGAAAGAATATAGACGGATAGAAGATTAGAATAAGGTGAAAGATGTTGAAAATGAGCGGAAGGGTAATTTTAATTTGAAAAACTTTTCATCACATTTCATCAATTTGTTCCTCACGGGCCTACTACCTTGCAGTGGTTGATACCGATAGAGCTGTAGCAACCACCACACAATAGTAGGCCTAGCGTGGTTCGTCCCACAAGTACTGCAAGTTCAATTCTTAAATATTCTTCCTCAAAGAATATAAATTTCACCGATGTAGCCGATAAAATAATTTCATAATTCATATTTTTATATTGAATTTTTTGTATGACATTGAATATCATTTCTGGGATACAAGTTAGGATAAGTTTTGTTCACATGAAATGCATTGCAAGAACCATAAATAATATTTCAAAAATCAAAAAAATAAGTTTTTTAAACTTTAAGTAGATCTCTGGAGGTTTTTGAATGAAAATTTTCATTCCCCATACAAATCAAAACACGTTGCGCTAATTCAGGACTAATTTATTGAGTCTTGAATTTGTTCTAAAACTTTATTGCTATTTTTGGCAGTGAAAACAACCAAACAAAGTTTTTGGAGGTATAGACAAATAAAAAATTTGAAATTTCCTTTCAAATCTTGCAGCGGACTTATGTACAACAATGGGGTAAGAGGAGACTGAGCGGAATTGTTGCACGATTCGATATTTTCTCTGCTTATGTATGATGATGTATGATGATGATTTGTTCTGACGCAGAATCTTAATTGCCGTAGAAGGAATCTTAAGGTTTTGTTTAACATTTAGTACAAAAAACGCGCGAAAAAAATCAAGAAAAATTAAAACAGTCGTTAGATTTTAAAGCAGAAAATATCGTAAAGAGCTTTATTTCAACAGTAAACATTCCAATAAACATTCCAATAAACAGAATAAACAGGGAAAAGTGGGAAACGAGCTGAAATATTGTAAATTTAAGTCATTCCGTTCAACAATGGGTAAGGGGACAACGATTGGTAAATCACCCTATTTGTCATAGGTAGGCTTAAAAACTTGGATATTTTTGCAAGTTTTTTACTTTTTTTCTGACCAGAATAAATGACATCATGAAGGAGGCTAAAACGCACATATTCATGTATTTTGATAGTTTTATTTACGTACTAAGTAGATAATATTGTATATCAGCGATTTAAAATTTAAGTGAACCGCTTTGTAGTCCTTTTGTGAGGAAAACCTAGATGGTTTTGATCTACACTCATTGAAGAAATAGCATATTTTAAGCCAATCGGTAATATTTATCCCTACGCTGAAAAATAGAAAGGAAGTAAGAGAATTATGGGCCACCCTTTACTTTGCCTTTTAACATCTATGGAATATTCAGATGAATGAAAAAGATAAACGTATTAAACTTAAGAAATAGAAAGGTGTCGTTCACCAATAGAATTTATTTCTTAAAAAATCTATTTATCCAAGTTCTGGTTGTTTTGATTATTCAATTTCGACCACATTTTCAAGATAATTTTAAAATCCACTTTAAAAACTAGAATCAATTGCAGATAAATTCGCTCTGCTTAAATCAATCAAAACAGCACTTAAAGTGTATACAGGCCCTATTTGGAACGCCACACGTATCTTCGGAATAAGGTTTTTTTTTATTTTCAGTATTTTGTCATTTTCAGAGTGGCCAGCGGATGTTCATAATCGAATTCCCGGTTTTTCCCGGTTTTCCTGATCAAGATTTTAATCTTTTTTCCGGTTTCAACATACCCATATACATATTTTCTATACCGTAGAAAAGACATTTTACATTTTTTTAAGATAAAAGAAAATTAATCGTATTTAAATTTCAATATTTTATTCTAGATTCAATTGCTAACACAGGTTTACAAAATTTACCCTTTCTGAAGAGTCAAGACTTAACAACTGTTTTGTATTTGAGGCGCTGATTCTAAGCAATAAGCTTTTTCAGCTAAAGAGTTGGTTAAGAATTTTATTGACCTTCGAAAAAACATTTTTTTCTAAAAACCTTTTTTAGAAAAACTGAACAACATTCGGAAGATTTCAAAATTTGTGATGTTTTGCCATATCAATTCCATTGAAAATCGTGAATTGTATTGATTCTGTAATATACGGAAATTTCGTAGACATTTAAAAAAATTTTACGCCAAAAGTAAGGCATTGCATTATGAGATCTACAACATCTAGGAAACTAGGAAATTGTCAGGCCTTTTTATCCAAAGGGGTATAATTTCGAGGAAACACGCATTAAAAATGTAGTGTTTGGTTATTTTCCGTATATTTAAAAAAATTACTTTTTTTTCTTCAAATATTAACATATAAAAAAAATTCTTGAAATCTGAAAAAACCCAAAATAAAGTTTGAAATATGAATAAAAGATTGACTGTGTTAACTCAAAATCTAACATTTTTGCACTTATACCCTTTTGACTCTGAAGGCCTCATATAGATTTTTTAGTTCATCAATTATCAGTATCGATTTTACTCAGAACTGATGAGGTTTAGAGCTTCTAAACGACATGTCACTTAAAATAGAAGTGATTGAAAATTTTCGAATTTAGGATTGAAAAATCCTATGTAATTTGAAAAAAGAATTTTAATTTTTAATTCTGTTCTAAGTTTCCAGCTTTAAAATCTAGGCTAATTTTAGTTGCATAAATTGATTTGTTTTTTAAAAGTTTATCTTTTCCACAGAAATTCGTAAAACAGACTCTGATTTTGAAGCTGTATATTTCTTTGGAAATTATATTTCAATCTTTTTCTTAAATTGTAAATTCGAAATTTTAGTCTGATTTTTAATCAGAAATTTTAACCAAAAACCTGAATTCTGAATATGAATTCTTCATCTGCATTTTGAGTCGAACTTCTGTATAAATAATAGAAATTTCAATCCGATTTCTTGAATTTTCTACCTGAATTTTGAATTCAAATAAATTCAGATTTTGAAACTCTTATCAGAGTTTTGAACATAAATTCTGTGTGATACTTCTTCGGCTTACAGTGTAATAAATAGCAACAACGGCTTTTTATTTAGCATTCCAACGATTCAATTCTTGATCAATCCTTGGAATCATAAGTAATAGTCGTTTTTGTTAAACTGCTGACCGAAAAAGTATACCAATAATCCATTGAAAGTTGACAAATCACATATGAATATTATTTCTGAATATCATATTCGAATTTTTAATAAAAGGTCAAAATTCTATTTTTAGTTTAATTATTTGAAACAGGTTTCCTAAATTCGGACTCTTATGGCTGGTTATTTCTAATATTCAAAGAAAAAACTCAATTGGGACACAAAAACATACAACTCCATCTCTTGTTGAATCATAACAGAAAAAAAGACCAATTGGTATCTAAAGCTTCTGAAAAAAAATTCTTTTGATGAACTTTCCTATTAAGTATGTGAGTATATTAAGAGGAAAAATGATTTCTTTTGGTGACAGTTTTTTTTCCGGTTTTGATTTCAAATTCCCGGTTTTACCGGTGCTATTTTCAATTCCCGGTTTTTTCCCGGTTATCCCGGTTTTCCCGGTTCGCTGGCCTCCCGGTATTGTTTAAGACTATTTGAAATCGGTTTGCTTTTTATATCTTGTCGAAATCGGCGTTGGACTCACTGAAATGGATTGTTCAACCTTTATACCGGTCCGTCTACCGGTTGTCTAAAATATTGAAATTCACCCTTTTTTTGTTTTTCTGCTCCTAAATAAAAATTAATAACTGCAAGGAAACACGAACGTTGGGCCTGAAATAAATAAAAAACAACGAAACCCACGCAAGAAAGCATGTCCTTTAATACCATCTGTAAGTTGAGTCGTTCAAAATGAGACTTCAAATTCAAGTTTTCGAATTAACTTGATCTCGACGCAAAATTCGATCAGAACGCTTTTACAAAAGCTCAAAAAATATCGGACATTTCATAAGTTTGTAATATTATAAACAAGAAAGGGTACAGTCAACTTGACTCAGTAATATTCTTAACATATTTCAGACCTATTTATCAGTGCAATCACCAATAGAAATTCCGTCCCTATTTCAATCCTTCCAGGAAACTAGGAGGACAGCGAAGTTCAGCGGCCATTTCCAGCGTATTTGCTACTAACATTTGCCGGGAACCCCATTTGGGATCTCTAGCAGAACGCAGAATGGGGAATCTCTGCCCAGCCAGGTTGATAAATGTGATCGACCCAAGCCCGTGGTGCACAAACAAACCTATCGAAGGCACTTGATCTAACGAATTTAGCAAGAAGAGGATAGAAACAAAAATGCACAACAACCCATTCTCAAAAGGTGGCTGGAATTCACGACCGGCCAGGTGCCCCGGGGAAAACGGTAAAAGATGTGCCTGCATACCTAATGGACTATTAAACGACCAACTGAGCAGATTATGTTAATGATCGGGAACAGCTTTGGAAGAATTTCCTAGATCAATGGATGGGTTTGTGTCGTGTTCTTGGAAAATTAATTTCTTTATTATCTATCGAGGTAGAACAAATTTGTTTGTCTATTTTGAAAAATCCTGAAATAGAGAAAAAAATGTGTAAGACTTTATTGATCACCTTTTCCGAACAAAATATAAATGAACATTCAAATGGTTTTTTAGAACGAAATTTTAAACGATCATCTAAGGGCACAACCACAAAAAAAACCGCAGTCTTCAATGGGGTGGTGAAAACTGTGCCAATTTAGCCGGTTGTCAGTTTTGTTTCAGAGTCTAAGCCAGATCCTAGCACCTGGAGGCATGAAGCGATTGCCGCGGTTCGATTAGTTCTGGAATTTTAAACCATTCGTTCTGAAACGCGTTTAGCTCTCGCTCTAAGCTTCGAAACAGGAGATGAAAGGCATCGATCGGCAAACCCAGGAACCCACGGGATGCTGCAGTAACTCCTCTTCTCCCATTGAACAACAACTCGAATTTGCGTCGATAGGATCTAGTTCTAAAGCAGCAAAAGCAATAGTTTAGGTGAACGGACTAGACGATAAATCACCTGGGCTGGTCATAAATATTGGTGCGCCAAAGGAACGGTTCTGCTGACTGAACCATAAACTTTAAAACCGAGTTGTTTTCCATCCCATTATATGTTACACCGAATGGTGTTCCGTCAACATCTCGATGGAATGGAATGGTGTTGAAATGGTGATGTAGGATTCATAGAACTTCGATGCAAAGTTTGATGGGTTTGAGCGAAATATTTTTGCCTCGGGGGAGTTTTGGTCCAGGTTTTGAAATTCTGAGCCCTCCTGTTAGTCTCGAAGTGTAACAGATAGAGACCTACGTTTGTTAGAAGTTAGATGACAGTACTGACCAATCTTCATAGATTTTAATTTCAGAGTGCTGTCGGATTTTGAAAATTGTGTAAATTTTTTTTATTCATATTTAACGAAGATATCTGAACTGATAAAACATACATTATTCGGCATAGACAAATGTTATGATTTTTACAGCACAGTAGATAATTTTTCTTGGGAAATCGAAAGTGAACAAAAGCTTCATTTTTTTTAAGCTTCAAATATAAACGTCTAGTAGAGCGATCTACTGACCAAGTACCATTCAAAAGAAATAACATGTATCAAAAACAAAAAATAACCGAAAAAATTCAACCATGCGAATCAACTGACGGAAATGTGCGAATGAGCATGCATGTAGAATGTGTGCACCCACCCATCTTTCCGCCAAGCAGACACCCAACTTTTTTTAACTCTCAATTTCGCGCAGTCGGTCTACTATTAAATTTTCATCCGGTCGAACATGTTTAGCGATTATGCTCTTTACATATGCAGACCAATGGAAAAAAATCTGATTCAACAAAAGTTACACAATCATACTTCCTCTGCAAATATTGTGCGGTCATATTTCAAGGCTTGATTTTTTATTTAAAAAAAAAGAAACGCGAAAGACAAAAAAAATTAAAACAACAACGGAACGCTAAACATTTAACATGTGTGTTCGGTTTAAAGTGTCAAAAAATGTGCAAATTTTACGCATCGGGTTGATGCAAGTCCACCCCCCGAAAAAAAAACAAAAACAACGAGCGAAAATTTTGCAAGGGATGTAAAAATGTTCAACTAGAGAAAAGACAACAAACGGAAAAGACCCGACTAGGGTTCACAAGCGAAGGGAAATAAAATACACTTTATTTTGACCGAAAAAAAGTGGAGCAGAGGAGAAGGTTTTTCTTACTTGTATAGCTTGCCAAATCATGGATTCGTCCAGCTGTCATCACCCAGTGTTATGAGTGTGATATTATTTCATTTGTGTCAACAGGATATTGCAGCATGAATAAATGAAAGAAATCGTAAAGGTAAACGATGCACTCAAAGAGCTAGATATGTTTTGGAAATTTAGTACAACTGAGGGAGAGATTAGGGCGAAATCTAATGATCACGATATTTGGAATCGAGGGACTGCTAATACAAACATGAACACGAAAAAGGTAAAACCCATGGAGTTGAACGTTAGATGTAACTTTTAGACATAACTTGAGTATATGATGAATTGTTTGAAAAATAGACGAATTGATACTCGAGTCTGAAATCGAAATTCAACCTATCATACTAAAGCGATTTATTTTTAATGTTTTCTACTGAAACCAAAATTTAAACATCCAAGTCTTGATGCGATTTTTTTTCAAATTCCAAGCATTATATTCTCGACATCAATTTTAAATCTTAATCAAAGATCCGTTCGTACCCGCAAAAATATCGAAGCTTTTAAAATAAATTCTTACGTTTGACGAAACTATGTGTATACAAAATGCGAAGGTTTTCGTCTTTTTGTAGCTTTGTCCTTCTTGTTCTGTAATCCTAGTCATTTATGTATATTTTGTCATTTTTGTCATTTTTTGTCATTTTTGTCATTTTTGTCATTTTTGTCATTTTTGTCATTTTGTCATTTTTGTCATTTTTGTCATTTTTGTCATTTTTGTCATTTTTGTCATTTTTGTCATTTTTGTCATTTTTGTCATTTTTGTCATTTTTGTCATTTTTGTCATTTTTGTCATTTTTGTCATTTTTGTCATTTTTGTCATTTTTGTCATTTTTGTCATTTTTGTCATTTTTGTCATTTTTGTCATTTTTGTCATTTTTGTCATTTTTGTCATTTTTGTCATTTTTGTCATTTTTGTCATTTTTGTCATTTTTGTCATTTTTGTCATTTTTGTCATTTTTGTCATTTTTGTCATTTTTGTCATTTTTGTCATTTTTGTCATTTTTGTCATTTTTGTCATTTTTGTCATTTTTGTCATTTTCTTCATTTTTGTCATTTTGTCATTTTTGTCATTTTTGTCATTTTTGTCATTTTTGTCATTTTTGTCATTTTTGTCATTTTTGTCATTTTTGTCATTTTTGTCATTTTTGTCATTTTTGTCATTTTTGTCATTTTTGTCATTTTTGTCATTTTTGTCATTTTTGTCATTTTTGTCATTTTTGTCATTTTTGTCATTTTTGTCATTTTTGTCATTTTTGTCATTTTTGTCATTTTTGTCATTTTTGTCATTTTTGTCATTTTTGTCATTTGTATTTTGTCATTTTTGTCATTTTTGTCATTTTTGTCATTTTTGTCATTTTTGTCATTTTTGTCATTTTTGTCATTTTTGTCATTTTTGTCATTTTTGTCATTTTTGTCATTTTTGTCATTTTTGTCATTTTTGTCATTTTTGTCATTTTTGTCATTTTTTGTCATTTTTGTCATTTTTGTCATTTTTGTCATTTTTGTCATTTTTGTCATTTTTGTCATTTTTGTCATTTTTGTCATTTTTGTCATTTTTGTCATTTTTGTCATTTTTGTCATTTTTGTCATTTTTGTCATTTTTGTCATTTTTGGCATTTTTGTCATTTTTGTCATTTTTGTCATTTTTGTCATTTTTGTCATTTTTTGTCATTTTTGTCATTTTTGTCATTTTTGTCATTTTTGTCATTTTTTGTCATTTTTGTCATTTTTGTCATTTTTGTCATTTTTGTCATTTTTGTCATTTTTGTCATTTTTGTCATTTTTGTCATTTTTGTCATTTTTGTCATTTTTTGTCATTTTTGTCATTTTTGTCATTTTTGTCATTTTTGTCATTTTTTGTCATTTTTGTCATTTTGTTGTCATTTTTGTCATTTTTGTCATTTTTGTCATTTTTGTCATTTTTGTCATTTTTGTCATTTTTGTCATTTTTGTCATTTTGTCATTTTTGTCATTTTTGTCATTTTTGTCATTTTTGTCATTTTTGTCATATCTGTCATTTTTGTCATTTTTGTCATTTTTGTCATTTTTGTCATTTTTGTCATTTTTGTCATTTTTGTCATTTTTGTCATTTTTGTCATTTTTGTCATTTGTCATTTTTGTCCATTTTTGTCATTTTTGTCATTTTTGTCATTTTTGTCATTTTGTCATTTTTGTCATTTTTGTCATTTTGTCATTTTTGTCATTTTTGTCATTTTTGTCATTTTTGTCATTTTTGTCATTTTTGTCATTTTTGTCATTTTTGTCATTTTTGTCATTTTTGTCATTTTTGTCATTTTTGTCATTTTTGTCATTTTTGTCATTTTTGTCATTTTTGTCATTTTTGTCATTTTGTCATTTTTGTCATTTTTTGTCATTTTTGTCATTTTTGTCATTTTGTCATTTTTGTCATTTTTGTCATTTTTGTCATTTTTTGTCATTTTTGTCATTTTTGTCATTTTTGTCATTTTTGTCATTTTTGTCATTTTTGTCATTTTGTCATTTTTGTCATTTTTGTCATTTTTGTCATTTTTGTCATTTTTGTCATTTTTGTCATTTTTGTCATTTTTGTCATTTTTGTCATTTTTGTCATTTTTGTCATTTTTGTCATTTTTGTCATTTTTGTTATTTTTGTCATTTTTGTCATTTTTGTCATTTTTGTCATTTTTGTCATTTTTGTCATTTTTGTCATTTTTGTCATTTTTGTCATTTTTGTCATTTTTGTCATTTTTGTCATTTTTGTCATTTTTGTCATTTTTGTCATTTTTGTCATTTTTGTCATTTTTGTCATTTTTGTCATTTTTGTCATTTTTGTCATTTTTGTCATTTTTGTCATTTTTGTCATTTTTGTCATTTTGGTCATTTTTGTCATTTTTGTCATTTTTGTCATTTTTGTCATTTTTGTCATTTTTGTCATTTTTGTCATTTTTGTCATTTTTGTCATTTTTGTCATTTTTGTCATTTTTGTCATTTTTGTCATTTTTGTCATTTTTGTCATTTTTGTCATTTTTGTCATTTTTGTCATTTTTGTCATTTTTGTCATTTTTGTCATTTTTGTCATTTTTGTCATTTTTGTCATTTTTGTCATTTTTGTCATTTTTGTCATTTTTGTCATTTTTGTCATTTTTGTCATTTTTGTCATTTTTGTCTTTTTTTGTCATTTCTGTGTTTTTTGTCATTTTTGCTATTTCGATATTTTTCCAATTTCGTCAATTTTGTCAATTTTGTCCACTTTCCCAAATCTATAATTTTTGACACTTTTAACATTTTTGTCAATTTCGGCAGTTTTGTCATTTATATTCATTTGGTCAATGTGGTTAATTTTGTTAAATGCTTTCATTTTTGATTTTTTTTTCAGTTTGGTTCATTTTGTCGATTTTTCAAATTTTGTCAATTTTTTAATTTAAAGTTGAAAAATATTATGAAATTGACAAAATTTCCAGTAATATCAACGATAATAACAAAACTGACAATAATGGCAACATGACGGGGCAAAATTGAAAATTCTGATAAAATTTTCAGATTCGTCATATTTGTCAATATTCACAAAATCAATTGTTAATTCGTCCGGTTATTGAAATCAACATTTCCATTACATTCTACGATGCGTATTTGACTAGAGCGATTGTAGTTTTTCCTTATTATTTTTCAAATTTATTCTTTTTCTTCACTTCAGAGGTAACTTAAAGCAATCGTTGAAATATTTGGTACACATGGTTGAGCTTCTATTTTTAATTGTATTCTTCATTTTTTAATCTCTTTTATTTTGAATTAGTATGTGCTGTTACACCAAAAAGAGTACATTGAGTGAGATTAAACATATTCAAAAAAAATCATAGAAACGCAACATACTGGATACTGTAGGATCCATTGATTAAAAAATTATCTATTAAAGGTTGCAATTTATGTTATTTATTTATATGAAAGTTATGAATATTTAAGAAAAAACTTTGATCCTATAAACAATTCCGCATTTTAAGTTTTTCATTTCACTTAGGATTTTCTGCGTTCGAAATTCTCTAATCATAATTCAAAATTTAAAATCTATCATTCTGTTTGAATTTCGTGTCATATGTTTCCAAACATCATTTACAGGCTGTAACAAAGGCTACAATCCTCTTTCAAGTGTATTAAATCGGGTTTTATTTATTTAAATTCGATGTTTTTCAATCAGCATTTAAGAAAAAAGTTGATAAAGTGTAGTGGTATAATGGATGTAATTTTTAAAAATATAAATGGATTAAGTTCTTTCTGTAATACTTTATTTAAAAATTCAAAATTATCAATTGGCATTTCCAAAAAGTTTCAATGATCTTAAGGAATTTTTAATAATTTTCCAATAATAATCTTCGAAGCCAACTAGCAAGTCATTTTTTTTAAATGCCTTATATCTTGTTTACAAAAAATCTTGATTGAAATCAAAATTTGTAAAGGATTTTAAAGTATGATGTCTAATGTAGATTAATATTTAATACGCAAGTATGTGAATTAATGTGCATTGTGATACTCGTTTTTTATCGTTTATTCGAAAGATGGTAAATATCCTTTCTCATGAAAAATCTTTTTATTTTACTTTATACTGGAATTCATATGTTTTTTAAACTTCTTCTTTACAAATTAAGATTTCAGATGTATTGTAAATTCTGACTCGAAATTTTATTCAAAAAAAAAAACAGATTCATAAACATGCAAACTCTTATATTTTCATTCGTTTTTTTTATGTCGTACAAGCTTTTCCCTTGTGTGCGTTGCAACACGCCTAATTAGAAAAATAAAAACAAATGGTAAACAAATCTTATTTCCCTACCTTCTCTCCTGAAACTGACTTCTTTCCTGATATAAAGTGAAAGCAAAAGGTTGGCAATGTTTTTGCCTAATATAGATCATATTACCACAACAGATTTGCTTTATAAACTGTCTAGTGAAATTAAAAAATCCGAGTCATTCGTTTCACTTATAATTTTTTGTTTCAAAACTTCCCTTTTCTCAAGAACAGGAGATTAATAAAGATTTTATGTATAGTTCTTGGTCTAAAATAAAAAAATATATATATATAAAAAAACTGATGCCCGCACTGACGAAGAAATCCGCAAAAAGATCTACTCCCGTGAATTTTTTCCTGCTCACATGCAAAAGAATTGTTTTTTAATCTTGGTTTACAACTTTTACTTACACTTATCGATCAAACATTGTATAAAATTTTTCGAATATTACCGATCGTATCCGATGATTCACAATTTTGCCCGTTTTATTTCCGGATGTTGCAAATGTGATCCAAGGAGTGAATATATATTTTTAAAATTCCTCTCCTACTTCGAGGAAAGAATTTGAACTACAAATTTGTCTGGGTAGTTGGGCTGCCTGTGAAAACTCTAAATCATCAAAAATCATTCTCAAAGATGATTTTTGTAATAAACTCGATACATTCCAGATCAACTATAACCTAAAAAAATCAATGAAATTTTAACTCAAATTTCATAACTTTGATGTAAAGTGTAAACTGAAGCTCCAATACAAAGTTAATTCCTGACCTACGATATTACCATCTAGCCCTACCGTTTTGCCGGAGAAAATTTTAACATTTAACGTAATCTTCCTTAATCGGCTTACTTAAGCCACCTTTCGATGGGCTCCGGTCCTTTCACGTGTCAGCTTTTCCGGATCTTCGAGGCTGGCCAGGAATTGCATAAACTGCCAGCAGGAACTTTTGCAGCCATTTATCAGCAAGAGGTACCTTCACCTACGAGCCTTGAAAACGGCAAAAGTTTTAAGAAGCCGTTCCAGTGAAAGTAGTTTCCCAACTTCACCGGGAATGGAGAGGAAAAAAGATGCCCATCCAAACGACCCACAAACAGGCTACAGGAAGGTAATTAAAGGATTTCCACCCTTTCGGGCTCTGCGGAACTGGTAGGAAGGAAGAAAGCAACAAAAGTCGACGAGCTGTTGAAAAGTGACCATCAAAACACAAACGAACGATTTTTATCCCTTTGACATGACTGGCTGACTGGCTCCTGTTTTCGAAATTGAGCAAAAGCCCCCGGAAAAAACACTTCCAGACGATTGTCTGCAGCCCTTGGCTGTCGAGTATTCTTTTTTTTTCGTTATCTCAGCTGCAGAAAAATGAATGTGTTTCCATTAATCTACATTTGCCGTTCGCTTACTGATAGCAATGCGAAAATGTTGCTTTATGTGGGTTTCGTTTTTACTTATGGGTTTTTTGACAATTCGTTAACGTGTGCTGTGCTGTTGTTCCGACAGCAACTGAATTTATCAGTAATTTTATTTTTTTTTCCGGCGATTGCAAAACAATTTTCGTTCCACTTATCTTTGACATGACCGGAATCCACCTTTACAAATTGACAATTTTCAAGTTTTTTTTGGTATTTTGTTGAAAATAAGTGAAACATTAATACAAACAATTATTTTGGTTACAGACTGGAAGCTGTTAAAGTTCGTCGATTAATTTTGTCCACCAATCTACTCGAAAAATATCGACAGTAAAAAGTTGCTCTCGTTATCGAAAATAATAATGAACAAAAATCAATATGCCAATCGACCTTATCGAGGGCCAATGCTAATTGATTCATTTCCTTTTCCTTTTCGAGCTTCTGTTGCTGATTGGTGTACGATTTAAAGTCCCCTTTGAGAACTTTCCCTGCAGAAACCATCTCGACGCTTAACAGTTGAATGTCCCAATGGACCAGCTGATGAATTTTCAACGTTGTTGCCTGATTGGGAAGAATTGACCCTATCGAAGGAAGTTTGATGTTACTTTTAATATTTTTGCTGGTCCCATTCAAATAAACGAAAGTGAACCGACGACTTGAACGATGCTCAATTTTTGGTTACAGAGTATGCCTAAATAGCACAATGTGATGACAGCATTCATTCAGTCAAGGGACAAACCCTCACGAATTGTGCAAAGCTTTAAGAAGGGCGCCACACTTAGGCATGCATGTTTTCGCAAGCTGGCGCCCTAAGCCAGTTGTCTTCAAGAAGATTGAATTCGATTCAAAATAGCTGACCCAAAATCCATTTTGATCGAATGGGGCGCCGATATCGATCAAATCGATCAGAGCGACTGAGGAGAGGTTCGTCGCTTGCCCGCGATCGAAC
Organism: Uranotaenia lowii; assembly: GCF_029784155.1. Taxonomy (NCBI): domain Eukaryota; kingdom Metazoa; phylum Arthropoda; class Insecta; order Diptera; family Culicidae; genus Uranotaenia; species Uranotaenia lowii. The sequence continues at coordinate 111,409,363 of NC_073692.1, forward strand.
TGCCGTTGATGTCTTTTGTTTTGCAATAAACTGAATGGCAGGGCGGCGCATACGAATTTATTGCCTAGTTTGGGACCTGGCGGCAGCCGGTTGTTGAACTCGCGACCGGATTGTTGACCCGTTCGATTTGAATTCGGTGCTCAAAGGTTGCACTCCTCAATGAGAATTGGTTCATCGAGTACATCTAAATTACAATTGGAGCACTACTCACTAGACCGCTGTAAGCTTTGTATAAAAATTTCATATTTATACATTTTTACACCTCAACTTTTTTTGATTGTTTTTCTGCCACCAATAGCAATAAAATTTTTGGAAGCAATCCATTCAGTCCTGGATTAGCAAAATGAGTTTAAATTTAGTATGGAAATTTGTACCGGTTAGCAAAATTTGTCATTCATAAATCGCCAGAGGTGTACTGAAAGTTTTAGAAAATATATATTTGGATTTTAAATATTTTTTAAATCTTGCAGTACATTTCATCTGAACAAATCTTAAACCTAACTTTTTACCCAGAAAAGACATTGATGTTATGCAAAAAAAAATCAAAATATTTTTTTTCAATTTCAGCATTTTTACTGCTTTTTTAAAGCTGTTTAAACCTAGGATAAAAATGAAAAAATCGAAAAAAAAACTGCTTTGCATAGCCAATTAAATTTTTGACTTATTTAACTTCGACAAACACATTGAATTTTTTTGAAGTTCTAGCCAGCGCAACCTGTCATTTAAAAAAAAAAATCATTGAATTGAATTTTTTTTATGTTGAAATGTTTATAACTTTTTTTTAAATACTTAGCCTCTTCTCATGTTAACAAAAATATTTTATTATAATTTTGTATATTTTGTGCATTTTGTAAATTTTTCCAATTTTGTAAATATTGTTACTTTTGTGAATATTGAGAATTTTGAGATTTGTCGATTTTGTGGATTTTGTTAATTTTGTAAATTTGGTAAATTTTGTAAATTTTGTAAATTTTGTAAATTCTGTAAATTTTGTAAATTTTGTAAATTTTGTAAATTTTGTAAATTTTGTAAACTTTGTAAATTTTGTAAATTTTGTAAATTTTGTAAATTTTGTAAATTTTGTAAATTTCGTAAATTTTGTCAATTTTGTAAATTTTGTAAATTTTGTAAATTTTGTAAATTTTGAAAATTTTGTAAATTTTGTAAATTTTGTAAATTTTGTAAATTTTGTAAATTTTGTCAATTTTGTCAATTTTGTCAATTTTGTCAATTTTGTCAATTTAGTCAATTTTGTCAATTTTGTAAATTTTGTAAATTTTGTAAATTTTGTAAATTTTGTAAATTTTGTCAATTTTGTAAATTTTGTAAATTTTGTAAATTTTGTAAATTTTGTAAATTTTGTAAATTTTGTAAATTTTGTAAATTTTGTAAATTTTGTAAATTTTGTAAATTTTGTAAATTTTGTAAATTTTGTAAATTTTGTAAATTTTGTAAATTTTGTAAATTTTGTAAATTTTGTAAATTTTGTAAATTTTGTAAATTTTGTAAATTTTGTAAATTTTGTAAATTTTGTAAATTTTGTAAATTTTGTAAATTTTGTAAATTTTGTAAATTTTGTAAATTTTGTAAATTTTGTAAATTTTGTAAATTTTGTAAATTTTGTAAATTTTGTAAATTTTGTAAATTTTGTAAATTTTGTAAATTTTGTAAATTTTGTGAATTTTGTAAATTTTGAAAATTTTGAAAATTTTGCAATTTTTGTAAACTTTTTTTTTTTTTTTTTTTTTTTTTTTTTTTTTTTTTTTTTTTTTTTTTATTTATTTAGGACCTTTTTTGACAATCGGGTCCTTCAAATTGTGTTACAATATGTTGCTAAATTTTATCATACAATTGGATGGATTTCAAATATTCGATCACTTTTTTCGCCATTTCACTGTCGTCAGCTAGTGCTTCTCGAAGGTTTCCTGGCACTCCATGGTTTTCCCTTTGTTCGTCTAGTTGAGAGCAGGTTACGAAGATATGCTTTACTGTAAGAATTTCGTTACACCTTGGACATAGTGGGCGATCAACTTGTAAATTTTGTAAATTTTGTAAATTTTGTAAATTTTGTCAATATTGTCAATTTTGTCAATTTTGTCAATTTTGTCAATTTTGTCAATTTTGTCAATTTTGCCAATTTTGTCAATTTTGTCAATTTTGTCAATTTTGTCAATTTTGTCAATTTTGTCAATTTTGTCAATTTTGTCAATTTTGTCAATTTTGTCAATTTTGTCAATTTTGTCAATTTTGTCAATTTTGTCAATTTTGTCAATTTTGTCAATTTTGTCAATTTTGTCAATTTTGTCAATTTTGTCAATTTTGTCAATTTTGTCAATTTTGTCAATTTTGTCAATTTTGTCAATTTTGTCAATTTTGTCAATTTTGTCAATTTTGTCAATTTTGTCAATTTTGTCAATTTTGTCAATTTTGTCAATTTTGTCAATTTTGTCAATTTTGTCAATTTTGTCAATTTTGTCAATTTTGTCAATTTTGTCAATTTTGTCAATTTTGTCAATTTTGTCAATTTTGTCAATTTTGGTCAATTTTGTCAATTTTGTCAATTTTGTCAATTTTGTCAATTTTGCCAATTTTGTCAATTTTGTCAATTTTGTCAATTTTGTCAATTTTGTCAATTTTGTCAATTTTGTCAATTTTGTCAATTTTGTCAATTTTGTCAATTCTGTCAATTTTGTCAATTTTGTCAATTTTGTCAATTTTGTCAATTTTGTCAATTTTGTAAATTTTGTAAATTTTGTCAATTTTGTCAATTTTGTCAATTTTGTCAATTTTGTCAATTTTGTCAATTTTGTCATTTTTGTCAATTTTGTCAATTTTGTTAATTTTGTCAATTTTGTCAATTTTGTCAATTTTGTCAATTTTGTCAATTTTGTCAGTTTTGTCAATTTTGTCAATTTTGTCAATTTTGTCAATTTTGTCAATTTTTTCAATTTTGTCAATTTTGTAATTTTTGTTAATTTTGTAAATTTTGTCAATTTTGTCAATTTTGTCAATTTTGTCAATTTTGTCAATTTTGTCAATTTTGTCAATTTTGTCAATTTTGTCAATTTTGTAAAATTTTAAATGTTTGTAAATTCTGTAAATTTTGTAAATTTTGTAAATTTTGTAAATTTTGTAATTTTTTTAAATTTTTTAAATTTGATAAATTTAGTTATTTTTGTAAATTTTGAAAATTTAGGAGATTTTGTAAATTTTGTGAAATTTGAAAATTTTTTTAATTTTTTAATTTTAGTAAATTTTGTAATTTTTGTGAATTTGTATTTATTTTAAATTTTGTTTATATTGTGAATTTTGTGCTTTTTTTATCTGTAAATCTTGTAATTTTTTTTTTTAATTTTATTAATTTTTTTTATTTTTATTTCAATTTAGTCAATTTTGTAAAATTTAAAATATTTGGTAAATTTTGATAATTTTGTAATTTTTGTAAATTTAGTAAATTTAGTAAATTTTGTCAATTTTGTCGATTTTGTCAATTTTGTCAATTTTGTAAACTTTGTCAATTTTGTCAATTTCGTCAATTTTGTCAATTTTGTCAATTTTGTCAATTTTGTCAATTTTGTCAATTTTGTCAATTTTGTCAATTTTGTCAATTTTGTCAATTTTGTCAATTTTGTCAATTTTGTCAATTTTGTCAATTTTGTCAATTTTGTCAATTTTGTCAATTTTGTAAATTTTGAAAATTTTGCCATTTTTGTCACTTTTGTTATGGTAGTCAATTTTTTCAGCATAGTCACTTTTGTCAATTTGTCAGGGTTGTGGAATTTAGTTGTACAGTTTGGCTTGTATATGAAAATAACATATTATAACTTTAGCCAAGGGTTAGACATTATGAGTTTTCCTTTTTATGGCTTTCATAACATTTTGTCGAAGGAATTATATGAATAGTATTTTTCTCTCGTAGGGATAAGCCTTTTTAAAACTGGATTGATTTCATCATTTTCAGATTATATTTGTAATGCATTAAACGATCGAAAACGCCATTCTTCCTTTTGGAAATCTGAAATTTTTGGAGCTCACATCGAACTCCAGCACCTTATAAAACGCTAACTTTATTGTTTTGCTACCACACTGCCCTCGGTAATGACTCAATTCCGCCGGAGGCAGAAAGCATAATAAACTTTGACGATGACGACCCAGCTACCGAAAACATTTTTCCAACTGCTGCTGCTGCTGTCATAAATGTGTAATGGCGTGGAAAGTTGAACCGGTATGCAGAATAGGGAAGTGCCTAAATATGCTCTGATCCATCAACGGACGGAAGAATGCAGCCACTTTTATGAATGATGACGATGGCCTTGCCACACTTGTGGAGGTTAATTAAGAAGTGTGTGTTGAGTTTTTATTGCACTGGAAATGATGCTTTTACATGGTAGAATAGGTTTTGGAATGTTTCTATTTCCTAGATTGTTACTTGTCTCTAGAAGCTGGTATTTACAACCGGAAACTTTAATACATCTCACAAAGGATCTCAAATAAGACATATTGAGTCTTAGAGGTTTTCATAATTTCATAACGTTACACATATGGGGTCTCGAAAGTACTTTAAGCCCATTTTTGGAGTATCATTTGAATTCTGTTTGAGCCTCCATTCCGAAAAGAGATGAAATTTATGTGTCTCAAACTAGACCATCATCGCCATCAATCTGTGAGAAGCGCTCATAGGTAGACCTCAAAAGAAGGTGCCGACCGAAATTGATCACCTCCGCCAAGTGTTGTAGCATAAAAGTACCCAAAGATGCATTAGTTGGAGGCGCGAAATGAAAAGTTTTAAATGCTGGCTCGAGCTTGAGTCGGTCGGCTGATGAGTTTTGGTCTTCTGAAGACAGCAACAAATGCGATTGAACAAACCAACGCACGAGCAAGTAGGTTAAATGTGCCGCGCCGCCGTCGTCTGTCCGTCTTTAGGTCTTTGGCAGACTTTGGTTGGGGTCATTCATAATTTTTCAGATTCCATTCGGAAATTAATTGGTCGCTTTCGGGCATCGTAAAATATCCTCGGTTAGTGGTTGGCTTCTGTCTAGGGTCAACTACAATATTTATAAGCGAACGCGCCTCATGCAGCTGTTTAATGTAGATCATTTGCGCTCAGATTTTGGCAATGGAAGGTTGAACTGCATTGAAAGTTTCACAAAGGTGCTTAGGATTTTGAAAAATGTTGATCAAATTAGTTTAAGGTTAAATTACCTAGACAGTTACAGAATAAATCCTGGGAATCATTGCATGAAATAAAATGAAAGTAAAGAACTTTCAAAACAAAAGGGGAAAATTGAAAGTTTACTGTTGGATTTAGATTTTTATCTCAACACACATAATAATTAAGATGGCCCACGTTACACCCCACTCTTCCTTATGGTTGATAATGAGAATTTTTTTTTTTGCAATTGACTTCCCAAGTAACAATTTTACTTTTTATATGATCATCACAATATCGTTAGAGCTATAACATTAATCTTCGTAAAAAGCTAAAGCGCATTCCATAAGTCACCAGAACTCTATTAAAGTTTATAAATATTTGGCCCTTTTCTAGAAACGTCATCATGCCTTATTTTTTTATTTTAGATAAAATCATACTGCTGTACAATTTTGATCACCAAAGCTTTTATAAAGCTTTTATGTTAGCAATTCTAGTTTTTTTTAGTTATTTCCTGCAACCACGATGGTTGATTAATGATGATTGATGATGATGATGATGATAAATTAAAATTAATGCGCCTCGTTAAATCTCTAGAATAGGGAAATTTCGATGAAATGTTTATTTAAATGAGAAAAAATAAATTTAAAATATTTCGCGAAAAACATTTTTCTAAAAACCATGTAAAACATGACATTATGGCGTAGCAAACATAATGGAATTGAATGAAAATAGGGCTGAAAAATTATTTTCAAATACTTGACATTTTGAATCCATCAACATGGTGTCATTTTGTGCCCTTCGATTTTGCAACCAACATGGCGCTAGTCAATTCAATACCTTATAGCTTTATTTATTATGGTCAGATAAGTAGCTAATCAGATTTATAATAGTTTGATGAGAGTCATATAAATAGCTAAAATTTGACGTTTCTCACGCAAATCAACCAATTACACGCGTAGGATGATTTCCTCATTTCTGAGTCTGAGTTGTTAATCATTAGTACAGTAAATGAAGACAGACTTTTTTAATGAATTAAATAAGGGATTGGTTGTGAATGTCCGGTGGAATGATAACATGACTTAAAGTCGCTTTTCGTTTTCTGGCGCCATCTTGGAATCTAAGATGGCGGCTTCTGCTTAACTTTAAAATGTTTAAAGGACTTGAAATCGCATGGAACCCTCACAATATGGATAATTGGTGTAAGAGCTAAACTAGAAGAAGTTGAATTTCGCTATCTGAAATCCTATCCTATATTTCGCTATCTTGAAATCCAAGAAAGAGGTTTTCGCTGAATTTTAAAATGCTGTAAACGCTTTAAAATGGCATAAAACTCTCACATTATGGGTATTGGGTGAAAGAGCTAAAGTAGAAGAAGTCGAATGTCTCTTTCTGACGCCCTCTTGAACTCGAAGATAGCGGTTTCCGCTTAAGTTCAAAATGCTGTCAATAACTGAAAACCCCGTGAAATCCCCACAATATTGGTGTTGGGTGAAGGGCTAAACTGAAAGAAGCCGAATTTCTTTTTCTGACGCCATCTTGAAATCCAAGATGGGGGCTCCTGATTAATTCTTAAATGCTGTAAACGACTTAAAATCACATGAAACCCCTAAGATATGGGTATTAAAGCTTAGTTCTTTTAGAAATGGGACAGTTACGAATGCCTGTATCTCAAAAACCATTCGTTTGAACGAAATACTTTCTATGAAGAAAAAGAAGGCAATGTTATGATCTTTCATGAAAAAATTTGAAAAAAAATATTTACCGTTTTTTGTTAAAGAAATTTCTACTTTATTCTTGGTATCTCTCATTGGCCGGCGCACACTTTGTTTAGTCATGGTATTGATCAGTTTCTCCAACTTACACTTCGTAAAATCTATATTTTAGGTGGCTTCACCTTCCTTCTTCAATTTCTGATACTTTTTGGTCCAATACTTCTCTGGAAACTGGAAACTGGAAGCATTTTAGTGGATACAGTTGTTTCGAAATGAACAAATTTGATTATTTTTGACCACATTTTTGAACGTTTTTTTTTCGGTACCGGTTTTACAGCTTAAGAGCTTTGGAACTATCAAAAAATGGTTGTTTGAGGTTGGATTTTAATGAGTCATCACTAGGCAACACTTTCAGCTTATCGGAGAAAATTGTTTTGGACATATCAGCGATCTACCCTTGGTTTTTCGTTTATTGAAAATTAAAAATGCTGGTATGAGACTTGCATTCCTTGATGATCCTTAACCGTTGTTGCCGATCATCTGCTTCACTCCATTGCTTGATTTGAACTTTGTGGACATTATTGACAGTGTTTGCATACTTATCCACCACAAAAACTCAGTAATTCTTTGAATAATCAACGGTTTTGTGAGCTATCAATTTGATAATGACGAATTTTAAAGGAAACTGTGCAAAATTATTTTTTTCTTTTTCTCTTGCATCGTACATATCTCAAAAACGCATAAATTTTAAATTTTGGAAAAAATTGGTCAAATAGTACTTTTTACAGGCAACAAAATGTTGTTAAAATTTTTAAAATCCAATAACTAGTTAACGAGCTATTAGCAAATGAAAGTGTCCCATTTCTAAAAGAACTAAGCTTTAGGTGAAAGGGCTACGCGAGTAGAAGTCAAATGTAGCTATCTGACGCCTCCCAAGATGGTGATTTCCGCTGATCTTTAAAATGCTGTCAATGGTCAAAAATTCCACAGCATTTTAGAGTTAAGCAGAAGCCGCCATATCTAATTTCAAGATGGCGCCAGAAAGCGAAATTTGACATCTACTCGTTTAGACTTTTCGCCTAATAACCATATTACGGATGTTTCAAGAGATTTTCAGTCATTTTAAGCTATGAAAAGAAAATCGGAAGCCGCTATCGTGGATTAATGATGGCGTCAAGCAACAATTTTTTTTTCTCCTACTAATTGGGCCCTTTTCATACCACTTTCGGTAATTTGAGAAATTTTGAAGACTTCTATATACTTTTTTTTTTAATTTAACTCTAAAACAACTCGCATGACTTATCAAAAATTTGTTTGAATGGGATTTCCATTTCAAATATGTGCAAAATGTGCAAGAACCACCACCTTATTTTGTTACAGATTAAAATGAAGCACTGCGCGCCTTTATAACATACATGCAAAAAAAAAACTTGGAATAAACTGCTTAGTTTATGTTTTGTTGGAGTTTTAATACAGCATTCAGAATTCTTTCTAAACAACTTAGATAGTATACTTGAACCTGAAAACCTGAAACCTACCTGAAAACAAATGGTTGAATCAAGAATCTAATAAATTTTCATAACCATAATAAAACAATTTTAAAACTAGCTGCATAAAAGGCTAGAATAAAGCCATTTAAAAAAACTTTCAAACACAAGTTGGCTTTATTGTAACATTTGGGTTGTCTCAAGAGAGAAAAAATGAACTACGTATTCTGATTTCCACAAAACTAAGAGAAAAATAATCATAAAACTTTAATTTTGAATGCAGAGACACTTATTATAATGAAAAATTTGAACTTTTGTTTCTTTCAACACTTTTTACTTTCAGTTTTAACCTATCATCATATGACCTTTTTTATTTTTTCATTTTATTTAATTATCAAATTATGAACGAATGTGCACCATTTTCAAATTATTATTTCGAAAAAGATAACCAATCAATGCTTGGAGCTTAAATAAACCATGTTTTCAAATATTGGTTTTGGTTATGATTTTGGAACTTTAAGTTGATATTTGATTTTTTACTTTAATTGTTGGAATCAGATTCTTGATCTCTTTTTCGATTATTGATAGTAAATCCCAAAAGTCCTGTTTAATATCTCCTAACTGTATATTAACGTCACATTAATTATAAATGATGTTTTTTTTTATTAAATGAACAGATTATTTAAGAAATTTATTTATCATTAAATTTTATAATTTATCCTATCCGATTCTAGAGTGTCTTGAGCATGTGAGTGAACAAACAACCCACCAATAGGTTAAACCAAAATAAATTTAATAGAACACTATTTTTAGTTTTTATTAGTTCAAAAAAAATCTGCCCCCCATTTTTTTAAAAGAAATTTTATTAAAACCTGAATTTTAAATCATGATTTTCGTTTTTTAATTTCTAAGGACAATTTAAAAAAAATGGCTCAGGCTTTATTACATGAACAGTATCAGAAAACACAAGTTTGTTAAACGACTACGCTCTTGTTAATATGTAGAATTAACATCTTTTAAATGATTTTTTTTATGGACTCTTTCGAATTGATATTTCAATTATTGGAAATTAACCGCCTTAAACTGGGATTAGGTTTCAAAGATTAATCTTGATTCTAAATTCTGAAAAGAAAACCATACACTTTTGTTATTAATTATAAAGTTGACTTTTAGCTCAGGTTAGTAATAAAACATGTGATGCCTCATTTGAGCTTTAAGTTTTGTTTTGTACATTGATTTTTAACCAAAACTTGCAGTTACGAATTCAAAATATGTTTGAATTCGTAATTGTAAAAATATTTCGGTTTAAATTATAAAATTAAAGTTCCCCAGTTGTGTGTTCCAAATCAATTATCAGTTTCTGAACTTTGTATACAAGTTAATAGTTAATAACGTCAATATATCTTTAAAAAAAACTTGAAAGTCACGTTGAAGAAACAGTGGATTTCTTCCAGACAAAAAATAATTTGTCAGAGGAGCCGTAGGCCGTAGGAAGAACTGACTCATGGGGTGAGCGGGCGACCTATTTGGCGACCTAATTTTTCTATGACTTTTTTGCTCAAACAATGATAAAAAAAATTATATTTTGATTTGATTACTATATTACTCTATTTGATTATTCATTTTATAGTTCTTTTACATAACAAATTTTTTTGTGTAAAATAGATACTTTTGAAAATACATCCTAAAATCTTTCAAATGATGATCAGGAATTGTAAAATGAATCCTTTAGTAACAGATGAGAGAACTTACTTTCATCGATTGTTGATATCAGAAAATTTGCAACAAAATCTTGTGAACTTTGCTTTAGATTTTCAGATGTTGTCTCGCTCGTATCCTGGCTATTTTATTTGATTGTATCCCATTTACCCGAAAACCATTGCCCAGAATGAATTTTTCCCAGAATGACAAATACCCGAAATCAAACCCCAGACGAACCATTCCCCAGAAAAAAAATCCCCAGAATGCACCATTTACCAGAAATTTTTTCCCCAGAATGGACCAGTTCCCAGAATTTTTTTCCCCAGAATGGAACATCTACCAGAATGGCACAAATCCCAGATTTTTTCCCCTAGTATTTTTATTAGTTTTTTTTTTCTAATGAATTCTTGAATATTTCAAATGATTCGAAATTAATTTTTTCAAAATGATCTTTTAAATGAAACTACGACTTTTAAATTTTCCAACTAAATTTATTTTAGAACCAATATTGTGCTTTGTTTATGGTTTGGGTACTTTAATTGATTCAATGCTTACCATGGTCCTTTAAAAACCGTTTTGGTATCCGACTCCTCACGCTGCGCGTTCGAACTTGAAAGACGTTTTGTCCTTCACGCTGTCGCGTGGCGGACGGGGCTAAGGGATCACCCCTAGCTTTCACGCAGACCTAGGAAGCCCCGGCAGACCTAGACCAATGTCTTAGGGCCGCCGCTTCCGACGGGGGGCGGCGGCCTCCTCGGATTTGGGAGCTTCGGCGGCTTTGTGCCGCCTCAGCCCCTTCATCCTCGTTGGTTGCGGCCTTGCCGCAAAAGAATACAGTTATGAAACCCCATTTTTTTTTTTTTTTTTTTTTTGTAACAATTCCTTTTTTTTAATTATTTTCTAGTAAGGATAAATGTTTTCAATTTTCTGGGAAATGGTCCTTCTTGCGAAAAAATTTCTGGTAAATGGTTCATTCTGGTGAAAAAATTTCTGGGAAATGGTACATTCTGGCGAAAATTTTTATGGGGAATGGTTCGTCTGGGGAAAAAAATTCTGGGGAATGGTTCTTTCTGGCGATTGGAATTCTGGGGATTTTTCATTCTGGGCAATGGTTTTCGGGTAAATGGAGTACAACCATTTTATCTAAAACTTGGCAAAACTTGGGCATTATGTTTCCAACTTTTCTTACAAAATCCGGGCATTTGGGGGGAAAATTTGAAAAAAAAACCCAGGAACTATTCAACGAAAATCAAGGAAAAAAAATACATTTGCATCATTATATTTTCATCGAGAAACACAACCAGATTTGGAATCGTTCCTCAGGCTCCCAAGAAATCGTTTATGTTTATTTTAATTTTAAAGCGTCAAAATTCAAAAAAAAAATGTTGCAATTCGATTTTTTTTTGATTTTCCAAAAAAGATTCATGAATCTGGACAAATTCAGGCACACTTTCAACAAAATTTGAGCAACTGGGCCGGGCCGAACCTTTCCTATTTTTTTTACTAAATATTCGTGCAAATCTGGGTAAAACCGGGTAATCTGGCCAGCTTAATATTTCTTATTTGATTTTAACTTACTATAAGTTTATTCAAGAAAGCCTCCAATTTTGGGAAAAAAATCCCAAAAATAAACAAACACAATTTCCAAAAGTAAAAGATTAAAATTTTGCGTTTCAAAATGGATTTATGCTAACTTGATTCTAGTTCAAGATTTTAGTTTGAATTTTGGTTTTTGAAAAAACTGCAATATTAATAATGTTAAATAATACGCCAAACATATGGAATTCTTTACAATTTCTTTAAGAGAAGCTAATGTTTATTTGTAATCCATTACATTTCACTGAAAATCAATTCCTGTGGATGTTTTTTAAGTAAGTTTTTCATAAGACAGAACACGCAAAATGAACTCAAATTCTTCTTCATTTTTGCCATTTTCAGTTGAATTGTGGAAACGAATTGACTTTCATTAAATTTTTAAATCGAACTTACAATCAGAATTGTAAGCCAACTATAAGCGAACATAATCTCTTGCAATTTAAATTCCTCACCAAAATAGTCAATTTGATTTATTTTTTTTGATTTTGAAACTCATTAACGAGCTGAGTCTGTAAAAAAAATGGAATTTTCCGTCTGTTTCTGAGTTTCAATACATTTTCTGAAATGTTTATTAAAACCACATTCTGAATTCAGAAATATGAGCCAAGAATTGAAATCAGTTTCAGAGCCCTCAATTATGAAACCATAATTATGATTTGGATGTTTTGGATTGAAATATTTATTCTTTATTTCTATAATGTATTTCTTATCCAACTTGCAAATCTGGATAAAAAGAAAAAAATCGAATGATGAATCTATATCGCTATTTTGAAGCTTTGATATTGATATGTTTGAATTTTGCCTTAGAATAAAGTTCGTGACTTTCGAATTTAATTTTTGATTTAAAATTCATTTATTTGGATCTTTGAATCTGAATATAAAACAAAAACTCAGAATGATTTCTAAGTTTTTTTTTTTCATATTCGTAAAAATATTACCTTAATGCAGAAAATGTGTATGAGTTTCGAAAATCATGAATCAAATTTTTAAGAAAACGTTGAACCGACGATTTCAAACACAGCTTCCATTTCAATTTGATGATGATTCAAACCGAAAATCAAGAGTTCTAAACTGAGTACACAATCCTAAATATGAACACACAGGTACAATTTCCATTTTGATTATAAGGAACCAGAATCTCTAAAATGAGTCAAATCTTATGTTTTAGTATTCAGAAATGAATTCCTATTAATAAATGATAAAATTTTGAAAAGCTGTGGCTGAATTCTGAACAAAGGAATTGGTTTTCAAGGGTTCGACATCAGTTCTGAGTCAAGGTTGTTACTATCGGATAACCTTATTCCATAACCAAAATTTGATTGAAAATAACAAATTTTGAGTGTAGAGTAGAATACCTCACTTGCTTTTGATGACCCCTCATAAGAGTCCCCATTTCTATGGCCATGGTCAGAGTTGATATTTAGAAATAAAGAAGAACAAATCCATAATACTAAACTTTAACTATTTTGTGTTTTCTAAATTCCTTAAATTGGTTTTATAAAAATTCATACCAAAAATTTCATAATTATGAAAATAAAATTTAAATTCGTTCGACTCTTAATAATTTCCACTTAACTTTCCAAATTCAGAAATATAAATAAGAAATTTCCAAAATGTAATTTTGGAATACAGATTTTAAGGTTTCTTTTATAAGAAATCTTAAAAATTCAGGTGATTAAATTTAATTATATGTCAACAAGCATTTTTTTTAACTTGGAATGTTTTCAAAAATTCTGAATCGTTCCATGACTTGACATGTGTAAATGTACTACTATTTTATCAACAGATATGAGTTCGATATTAAATCTGCATGGCTTATAGCTATTTCAATATTCTCATATTTTTTTCCATTGTTTGAGCATTTGAGCCGTTTCATATAAAGAACGCAACCTTAATGCAAAAATTCATAAACTATACTTCCATATTGTCAAACCTTCAAAAATGGTTCTGGATAAAAACAAAAAAAAAGGTTGAAGTTGTAGAATTTTTGGAGTCTCTTAAAATAATATCATTAGGTTTGAAACATCGTCAACTAAATTCCTCAAAACTTATTGAAGTACCTTTGCATCAAACTTTCACCTTCAACAGTCTACTGATCGTAAATTACTTTCGCTATCATTTCAAAGCCAAGTTCAACCCATGGGTCTTACCTTGTTTTTTTTTTGTCGGTTAACTTTTCTGAACCGATCACGGCGCTAAGGTGGTTTAAAAGATTCTGCCCTTTCCATCAGCTGGAGGACCATTATTTGACGAACGCGTTGCATCCCATCTTTGAACCCCGCGTAGTCCTGATGTCTAATCCCATTTTACTACCCCAATCTCAAAGCCAAAGCCACACCAATTATTCCGGGCCCATTCAAAAAACATAACCAACCATCAAAATCATCCGAAACGCATCATCACCGGGTTTGATTGGATAGAAGAGCGAGATCGTGCCCACATTGACGAACATAAAAGCCTATGTTTTGCTGTTTTAGGAGGAGGTCACGACGAATCATTCAAGCAATAGGGTTCAATAGATGGCGTTTCAGGGATGGGAGGAAAAAAAGCACTGGAAAACACATTCCTCGTTGCGAACCAAGAATTGAACCCCAAACTTTTGTCGGGTTCACCAAAATGGGAGAGGAGGGATCTGCCACAATAATGGTCGGACTCGGGGTGATCCTAATCTTGATTGGAGTACCTTAACAGCAAAGCACCGTACATAAAAAGAAAGATAAACTTCAATGGAGGAGACACCAGAATAACAACAACAAAAAATGGAGTTCGATTTTCGCTTTCAACGAACGAATTCTGCTGCTTTTATGGTCCCTCTAATGCACGGAATTCCCTTTCGATTTCAGACCCTAACGAGGAATCTGGGTCAAAGTTGGTTCCCAAACGTTAACGATTGAATGGGAGGACAAAATGGAAGAAGAGAGAGGTTAGGATTAGTGGTTTTTGCTTTTTCTGAAGACAAAGAGGGTCGTCCAAAGGGAAATCAATCATTTCCGCACACTTACCCAGTCGTTAAAGTGGATCTTTTCCAGCTCCTTGCCGGAAGTTTCGGCCTGCGCTTTGAGTCGTAGCACTTCGGCATCGCCTTCGTACACCCGCCGAAGGAAGGTTCGTAGCTCCAGGGTTTCGGCAGCGAGGGCTCGGCACACGGCCCGATAGTGATCTTCCGGCTTCGGGTGGGACACGCGAGAGGTGCAGAACTGGAAGAAAGGAAGAAATAGATGATTTATTATTATTTCTAGGTAACAATAGAATCAAAAAATAATCGATCAGTTTTAAAGCTTTTTTTAAACCAACAACTCAAGGAAAACAAGCCAATATTCAACAAAATAGATGTCTTGTAACACTGAAAAATTTTTTGAACGATTTATCTAAGTACTCAAATCTGAAATTTCATTCAGATTTAAAACGATTAAAATAAAAATAAATTCTAGGATAGGGTGAAGTAATGTTCTACATTCATATGTATGTTATATTTCATACAAAAATCACAACAAAGTACATGTTTTTTATAACAACTATTCCGACTCTTGGAAGTTCAGAAGAAGGAGAGTGGTCCAATATATGTAAAATAGAAACTGAAAGTTTAGAAATTCAATTTTAAGCTTAGGTCAACCTCATTCCTGGTCTGTTCATGGGTCAAATGAATCAAGAATTGGACCACAGAAAAAAGATCCAATCCGTGGAAAAACCAAATAACCCAACTGGTGATCCAAACAAATGACATTAGTATGAACACGCAACTTCGAGTCAGTAGGATGCCAGGCAGCATCGATGGACCCTCAAGTCAGCACAACGCCAACAACGTCTCGCGCCAGTTGGACATCCGAAGTGAAAAATAGAGTAATCGAAGATTTTCCTGATGATGACAAAGTGGAATTTTAAAATCATCCTGTCTAGATTCCAACCTTTTCAGTCGCTATGACGCTTCACCTTTAATTACATGATACAAGTTCACAATAAATTCTATAGGTTCTCAACTGCTTTCTTGTCTTTGTTCGATTTTGCCTACTCCAAATTGCAATTGTACAGTTGCACGCTCCTTTTTTAAAACTCAAAATTATGTAGTTTTGATTCAAAACAACACTTCGGTGGCAACCCTTAACTTTGAGTTCGACTGGGCAATCGCAAAACTTCGCAAAGTTCTGATAGGCATTTTCAATACTAAGTTCTGCAGCCGAACTCGAAATTATCCTTTTTATTCGAGGGTAACTTATTTTCATGGAATTATAGGATGGTTAAAATTTGTTGTGACCGGATGTTGCTGTTCCAGTAGGGGAAAGGTTTCCTAAATGGGCCTATCGGGTTAAATGACCCTACGGCTGTTTGATGAAATGGCTGACTAGACAGCTTATCTGACCAATGCATTTTGAGGGTGATACGCTTAGAACATAAGGCAAGAAAAAATTTTATGAATTTACACACTCAAAAAATTAAAAAAATCATACAAGGTTTTGAGACATTTTGATGTAATATTTCAAATTTTAAAAATTATACGTAAAGAAGCTTAAAACAAAAACTAGGATGGTTTTTGTTTCTTATTCAAATGAACTTAAAAAATTAAACATATTTCAGCTTTTGTGGAGGTTTAATAATGATTATATAGTGGAAAAATAGAGTGTTTTTGTATGCCCCCATCATGTTTGTAAAATGCCTCCACCCTAAAATAACAGGTTAAAAAAAATAATTAAATGATTTTTATCATAAAACCTTCAAATCTAAGCTCTGAATGACATCTTAAGAGAGAATTGAAGATCTAAAACCAGATTTGGTAAAGTTTTTCTTATAGATGAACTGCCTCCATAGTATGGCAACCCTAACTTTTGTTTTATTCCATAAAATTATTATATACATAGATTTTTATAAAACTTTAGCTTTGTCGTACGGAAATT
Organism: Uranotaenia lowii; assembly: GCF_029784155.1. Taxonomy (NCBI): domain Eukaryota; kingdom Metazoa; phylum Arthropoda; class Insecta; order Diptera; family Culicidae; genus Uranotaenia; species Uranotaenia lowii. Next base: position 111,425,900 of record NC_073692.1, read on the forward strand.
ATTACTTTCTAGCAGTTTCAATGAAATTACCCGGAAATATTTCCCAAAAAACGGTATTTTAGACAACACTTATAATAAAATCATTTTCTTTGAAACAGAAGAAAATTTTAACATAAAAATTACTCCGATGTAAAGAAAACAGATGCCTGCACACGTGTATATAGTTTTTGTACACATATTCGATGTGGTATTTGATTAAATCAGTGTTCTGCTTGATAGGCGCATATAGCCCGCTCCTCCCCTACATTGCATTGCAATTACAGAGCGGTGGAAAGTTATGACACTTCCGGTCAAAGAAAACTTCCGGATGTTACTTCCCATGGGAAGTAAATAACATCCGGAAGTTTCCGGGCATTCCAATTATGAAGTTTCTTCATAGTCTTCCGATAATTGTTCCGGAACGACAAAATTTTGCGACGTGTTTGTTGGTTGCTGTTCCGATTCGAAGTGAACTCGCTAAGTGTTTTTAATCCAACAAAGAGAGTTCAATTTTAAGTTCAAGAGGTCGAACTCAGCTTTGCTCTCTCGTCGAAGGAAAAAAAGGGTTCAATTTGGAGTTCGCAGTTCGAACTCCGATTTGAACCATCGCAAGGAGGAAAAAGGGTACGTAAAATTAAGTTCGTTATATGATTTTAATCGCCGTAATTTTGTATGATTATAATTTTAATAACATGTGCAGTGGAATGAAAACTAGAGAGAATTTATTTTATAGAAATTTGAAAGAAAGGTGGATAGACAGGCATAAGTGCTCCTATAGGAGAAAGCTTGATAGGTGTTGAAATTTTAGGCAAGAGGGCATGTTGATGAAAAGCTCCCATGAATTGCTCCCGCCTTTGCTCTACACTAGCTTACTATACATGAGAAACTCAGAGAGTTAGCTAGTGCAGAGCAAAGCCGAGAGCAATTCATGGGAGCTTTTCATCAACATGCCCTCTAGCCTAAAATTTCAACACCCATCAAGCTTTCACATATTGGCACACTAATGCTTGTCTATCCACCTTTCTTTCAAATTTCTATAAAATAAATTCTCTCTAGTATTCATTCTGCCACACATGCCATTAAAAATTATAATCATAAAATTAAGTTCATAGAATCGAACTATGCTTTGAACCTCGAATACTTAATTTTGAGTTAAAAAATGAGCATGTGCGCACATCCGGCTATTTAGGCTTTAGCTTGCAAAAGCAATCGTGCTAATTAGGTTGAGTTATTTCCCTAAGCACGTAAATTTGAAATGAGAATTTTTATTTTAATAGAGCTATAACGTAGAATTAAGCTATTGTTTAAACACCTTTACCACAAGAATTCAATTTTCAATAACGATTATTGTTTGTTTGCTCATTGTAGATGTTTTGCTTCTAGCTTTTGGGCTAAATTTGCAGCTTTTTTTTTCACTCTCTCAATGATCTAATTTGAGAACTGTCATCTACACTAAAAATCGAAAATACCCAAACTTGGGAATTGCCACCCCGCAAACCTGAGTTCGATATTGACAACTCAAGTTTACCATCTCATGAAGTTAACCGCTCGACCATCGGAGCGTTGTTGGGAGAAGCAGCTACATTATCGTATATGCGAGACTTTCTGCGAATGAAGCGGGAATAAAAGTTATCCCCCAAATAAAACAGTTCTCCGCTTTGTTAAATTTGCCACGATGGATGTAGATTCACTTACAACAAACCGCTCCAAAAAAAGTTCTACGCTTGATGGGCAAGTTTGGCGTATTGGCAAGCTGTGACTTTCTCACAAACTTGAGTTGTCAATATTGTACTCAGGTTTTTGAGGATGGTGTTCCCAAATTTGGACTTTTTTGATTTTCAGTGTGGTGTCAATGCAGGTATGGGTTTGATTCCCGTACCTGAAATGATTTTTTTTTTATTTTGGTTATCATTTTATTGGAGTATAAGATTTTGAAAGATGAGTTTTAATGAAAGAGCATAACTTTGGGCTGAGCCGTCAATAGCCAAACCAGTAGTTTTATTCGTGTTGCTGGGGAAAGTTTCCCAAGTTTGGGTATTTTCGAGGTTTAGTGTGTGTGAATGCGTTCAATGCCGTCGGCACGTTCAACCCGTTTAGTGACAACATCGGTCAGGGGACTGAGATAAACGGAGAATCATCGTCAATGATCAAACAAATTTGGCAGCCAATGATTGAATTTGTGGTAATTTGTGGCAACTTGTTAGAGAGAATTAGAAGGTTTAACTTAAAATGAGAGAAACCAGTGCTCAGAGAAAGTTAAAATGTGTTAAATGTTACAAATTGTTGCAATTTGTTAGATTTGTTAAGCAGTTGTGGAATTTTGATCATTACCATTCCAAATGCAAAGAATTCTCTCTCCACTGCAATCCCTCGACATCGGTACTCAAAGTTGGCTCAAAACCAACGATAAAAAAATGATTTTTTTTTAAATTTAAACTGGGAATCGTAAATGAAGAAAATTTAAGATAATATTTTCTGTAGTTTCAGACTTATTTAAAATTGGTTATACCTTTGTAGGTACATATGCTGAGATCGTACTTGACAGTCTCAAAAAAAAAATCGTACTTTACAATCTCGGGTTAAAGTACGATCTCAGCATGGAAATTTTATAGTTCTGTCAAATTTTTTAATTTAAGTCATACAAAAACATGTTCCTGCACTTGATGATCAATGTTAGGTAGAAATAGTTAAAAACGTATTGAAACAAAAAAATCAATAATTTTTAATATCGATAAGTTATATTTTAAATAGACTTCGAATAGCGGTTTCAAACCTATCAGTGTAAGTGAACTGATGGACATGAGTAAAGACTGAAAAAAAAGTCAAAGAGGATTCTGAAATTAAGCAATTATTGGACAAAGTTCAACAAAATCGACATTTTTAGTGACTATTTTTTCATAGATGAATAGATGTACTAGCTCGAACAAAAAATCTTCAGAAGCTTGGGTAAAAATTAAGAAACTCTCTTTTAAAGAAGCTGTTAAAAGTTGAAAAAAAAACAGTGCAATTCATTGCTTGATTTGAATCTATTCAACGGCGCAATAGATGTTACTATTTTTAGATAGCTCTTTCAAAAGTAACAAATTCTCCAAAGAGCGCAACCGTATATAAACTCATGAATAAATAAACCTATATATGAATAAGTTTCTACACTTTTTGAACGGTCATGGGAGACAGGAGAACCTAAATTCGCTATGTCCGATCCAATAGAAACATTACTGACGAACAGCCCCTCGTAGCAGTATCAATTCTTTGAATCGTGCACTTTCGTGTGTGATTTCTATGTTTTTTTTATCGTACTGCATTTAGTCCTTCAGGCAAGTTTGAAAGAAATAGCGAAGTTAGTGTGACATCATTTACTTCATAATGAATGTGTTTCAAAACACCAATAACAGTTAGAAAATTACTATAAAAATTACCTCATATGTCCTGTTTAAAACTGACTGGATTTTTTAATTGTTTTTTTTTTGTTCAAGTTGAATTTTCGTTTTGACAGTTCTCTCCGGAATCCTTGGAGACATCTGGTGGCCCAACCATAAAGCACAAAATTGATTTAAAATTGTCGTTGGAACTTTACACACGTTTCAAGGCTTAGCTTGTACATCTGTTCATCTGCAATTTTTATTCAACAGGTTGAGTGACACTAATTTGGATACAGAGCCTACTTTGGTCCTAAAATGCCGAAAATTGGAAATATTTCATTTCATTTGCAAAGATTTGAGATACTCTTATGCAAACAATGAAGTTTCTGTCTTCCTATCATACTATCATACCGCTATTCACCGTAAAAAGTAACTTTAAGAAAATTCTCAACGGTTTTAAAAATGCAATGTCTTTCATATAAACTATTCTACCCATTCTCCCAAAAATAAAGGAAAATCTTTGGAAAATCCGGAAAATTTGTATAGGGTCCAAAAGTAACAGACTTTCGATCAAGACGTTCGTTTTATTTTCGGACCCGGTATAACAAAAACCATTTGTTTCAATATAATCAATCAAGTATGGTTCGATTTTTTTCAAGTGCATAATTTAGAGTTATTTTTACATTTAAACACAAAAAAAACTCTTTTTTGCTCTGTTGACAATATTAATTGGCGGTGAAAATGTATGAAATATTCTTAATTTCAATCGAAACAATTTGTAAAATAAATTTATTTTCATATTTCATTTGAAATGAAATACATACTTCGTGTTTTTTTCTTAATATTTTACATCTAGGTCCAATAAAGGGTATCAGTCCAGTACACTGAGCAAAATCGGGCTATAAACAGTATTGGGAATTCTAGTATTTTTGCACTACTAGAAAATCCAATACTTTTTATTAGTGAGCGCAAAATTTTGCGCGTATAGTTTAGTGTCCTGATAAATTTTATAGGAATTTCCAATGAAAGATATTCAACAGTAATTTGATAGAAATGATTATTCTAGACATTGAAATGAAAGTAATCCGTTCTTCTTTCGAATTTAAATAGATTTGTAATGAAAAATGAAACATCTGGGGCTTATTTGCAGCAATATAATATTTTATTAATTACTTCCAACATCAATTCCACTCTGTTCCATTGTGGCCCACTTAAGAAACTTCCGCCGCCTGTGGTGCTTTCCGTTTTGGGAGAAGAAATTCTAATTACGCGGCCGCAGCTGGTTCACTCTTGTGGTGAGGATGAAAAGGAAGATGCTGCTGCGTTGATGGTACCGGAAAGCAGGTAGTGCTGCGATGGAACGCTTCCGGCAAATGTCCGATGTTGGATATGCTGCTGTTGCCTCTGGTGGTGATGTTGGCGTAGGCGGTACAATCGGTGGTGACTGAATGGTGTCTGGTTGTAATCGTCGCTGAGGAACTAGCAGACTGGTAGTGTTTTCTTCCGCCAGAGTGATGTTTACTGCTGCTGCTGTTGATAAAATGGTGCTGGTTGTGCTGTCCCAGTGTTCATCCTGTTTGAAGATTCTGCTCCGGTGTTTGTCCGGCCGGATAGTGGAGTTTTCCCTTGCATATGCCGTACTTTGTCAAGCTGCGGATGGTAGAAAAACAAAAATGAAAATTTTCGTTTAACAAAAAGTTTTCTTTACTAACCTTCATCGCTTGAGTTGTTTACGGCCTCGGGGCTTTTATTTTTTATTTGTATTATGGCCATTTATTGGTTTCCTGACAGAACAAAAAAAAAGACTATCTGGACAAATATTCAGGACTTAAATCCATCACAAGTGCTTGAGTTTAAATGACGCTCTAGCTGTTGCTGATGATAGACACTAATTTGTGCTTTCCAAGCAGGCTCCCAAGTGTGAGCCTGCTGGTAAGGAACTTACAAAACGATCGAGTCGGCGCGAATTGTTCGTAAATTTTTTAGATTGCAAAATATAAATACTATTGTTGAATAAACATGTGAAAATTAATGGATTTTCTAATATATTTGATTAGGATTATTAGGGTCATGATATTCATTAGATTTTCCTATACTTTTTAGTATATTTTTCCTCAACAAAATACACTAGTAGAATTTATTGGATTTTTCGATAACTTGTACAGGATAAATCATTACTTTGTATTTGAGCGATTAACTTTAAAAATTACTGAAATGACCCAGTAAATTTTATTTCCAGATTTGGTTCAGTGTACTAATGCTGGAACAGTAGATTCAACGTTGGAAATTTTGGTCATCCACATTTTTCTGAAACATTTCAAAACGGCGAAACATAATTTCATAATTTTCATTCAAATTTGCAGATAAAGCTGAGTTCTTTTAGAAATGGAACACATTCTTTTGAAGAAAGCTCATTTACTAGTAATCGAAAATCAAAATTTTGACAGCATTTTGCTGCCTGTGAAAATTACTTTTTGATCTCATTTTTTTAAGTTTTTAAACTATTGCATTTTTGAGAAATTTACGAAGCAAGAGAATAAGAAAAAAATATTTTGCACAGCTTTCTTTAAAATCTATAATGCATATTTAAATCCATAGCTGGCAAAACCGTTGATTATTCCAAAAATGTCTGTAACTGAGTGGTGGAAAAGCATGCATACACTGTCAAAAATGTCCACAAAGTTCGAATCATGCGTTGAAGTGAATCACATGATCGGCAACTACGGATAAGGCTCATCAGAGAAATTCAATCTCGTATCAAAATTTTTAATATTTAATAAGCGAAAAACTAAGTGTAGATCTTTGAAATGTCCAAAAAAATTTCTCCGATAAGCTGAAAATGTTGCCTAGTTAGATTCATTCAAACCTAACCACAAACAATCAATTTTAACTAGTTCCAGAGCTCGTAAGCTTTATAGCCGGTACCGAGGCAATGAGACAGATTTCTGATGAACGACAAAAACTTATGAAAAACCCTATTTAAAACTAATTCCATAGCTTGAATCCTATAACTAGTCTGTTCGTGGCAAGACCCCTTGCATATTTAAGTATGTATTTTACGGTTGTTTTGTATAAATTTAATGATTTGCCAAGATTCTGCTCCTGTGGAAAAATACAACAATTTTCGAAACGAAAAATTTGGGTTTCGCTATTTTTAAAAGCCTAAAACGAGTAATCTTGTATGTACCCTTCACGACCTACGATCCACTTTTTAACTTTTTAATTTTTAACAGTAGTACAGAAATGTAACAAATAAATCAACAATTACAATTACAATCTATTCTAACCGATTATACTTTGAGTTCAATCTAATGAAGGTTTCACTTCGTTATTGTCAGATTTCGCAAACAGATGTTCCATTAAAAATGCTATTAAGTGGCTCAATAGTCAAGTTTTGTTAATTACGAAACCGCTGAATCCACTAAATTTCCCTCAGTTTCTTTTAAAAGAAAAGCATTGGATCAAAAAGTTGCAGAAATTGAATGAAGAGGCTGTAGATACCCAAAATACAGATTAGACGAGGTAAAAGATGGTAACACTGATTATTATCATGACTGAAAAAAGTGTGCGCAGGCCGATGAGAGATATCAAGAAAGAAGAAGAAATATTTCATACAAAAAACAATAAATTTTTTTATTAATTTTTTTTTTTATGAATTATCATAAAATAACCTTCGTTTCCTTCAAAGAAAGTATTTCGATCAAACGAATTTGTTTTTGAGATACACGCATTCGAAACTGTTCCATTTCTGAATGCACTAAGCTTTATAATCTTCAACTTTGAAAAGATTTGATAAAAAAAACACAAAATTTCTATCCATTTGTGGGAAAGACATAGTAACATATAAAAGGAGCCGGTGATTAGGTCTCGTTAACAAAAGTTAACTAATTTACGATAAATTGGCGGACACTCTACACAGCAAATTTTTTTTTTGCTGGAAACCAGCAAAATTTTGCTGGTTTTTGTCCCGCTGACTTTCCAGCAAAATTTCCAGCAATTTCAATTGCTGGAAAAAACAGCAAACGTTAATGCTGGTTTCCAGCAATTCAAATTGCTGGAAAATCAGCAATCCAGATTGCTGGAAACCAGCTATTTCTTTCAACACAACCGGCAGTATTTAGTATGAAATTTATATTTCAATTCAAAATTAAAGTTTAATATTGGCTGTGCATATAATAAGCAATAAAAACAATTATTTTCTCCCATTTTCAATAAGGGATTAATTTATTTTCCAAAAAAAAACTTTTTTTTTCACAACTTTCTAACACCGGCTCTGGCGTGGCCGCTTTGTGCCAAAATGTTGATCATCCGCCACCTGTAAAAATAGTTTTGATGTGTATCTTCTATTGAATATCTATCTGTACAATAAAAACTTACCCTTGACTTGATGCCTGGTTGCTAGAATATAGAGGAAAATAAAATAATTATATTAATTTAACCTTAATTCGTAAAACAGAATCTCACCTTACTTCAGCGTACGAAACAAAAACAAACTCCAAATTGACAACTCGATTGCTGATTTTCCAGCAAACTGGATCAATTGCTGGAAAGTCCAGCAATTTGAAAACCGATTGCTGATTTTTCAGCAAAAATGACAAGCACATAACCGAATGCTGAAAAATCCAGCAATTCGAAAACCGATTGCTGGTTTTCAGCAAAAATTTGGATTGCTGAACGTTTCCAGCAATTTTTTTTGCTGGAAATCGAGGCAAAAATTTACAGTGTATGTCTCTTCCTTTCTTCCCTTGACCGGTTTGAAAAAAGATAATCTCACCTATAGAGCTATAGCGAGGATCATATCAACTGATGCGTCGACATTGTGGTGATAGACTCAGTCGACTCAATTTTGAATTTCTCAAACCCTGGGGTCTAAAAAGCTCCGTTTTAGTTCCAAACTCATCAATGATTTTTTGCAAAATTTTCGAGTAACGTTTACATAAGTAAATTTGAACTTATAGGTTTGTAAGGGAAAATTGAATATTTTGTACTGAAAAATCAACATCGATTTTGTTTCTTCTGCAGAACCAAGCCAGCTGATGGTTTATGTGCCAATTTATAAATTTCCTAAAGGAAATTTTCCGCTCAACAACCAACTTCATTGCAGACCGTAACTTCGCATATTTTTAGGCAAAAAAGTCATCAGCTATTTAACAGGGGTATGTCTTTTCGCATTGATAAACAATTAATTCAATTTACATCACTGCTGGCGCCTCGCGGAGTATTGTATGAAAATTAGTCATGGCTACACGGAAAAAATTGCGTGGTTATTCCAAAAACGTTGTCATGATAATTTTACCATTTCTGCGTTAAAGTATTTTCAACCACGCAAAGTATAGCATCAGTTTTGTCAAAGTGCGCATGAAACATTATTGAAATTTCTATGTATCTGGTAATTTTCGATAACTCTCATTGTTTGTTGTCGAAAATACTATGGTCATCATAATTTCTATTACAACTAGCGTTCCCATAGTAATTTAGACATTGTGGCACCAATTCATATCGACAAAATACTACGCACATGGTACTTTTGAGAACAAAACGTATTTGACTCAAAAACAACAGTGCGTATGATAACTTTACTGTGATAAACATTCTTGTTGTTTATACTAATTAAGGATCATTAATTATCAAACCCGTGAGTAAACAAAAAATTTCGAGCTGCTTCTAGTTTCATAACTTTGAAAATCTTTCCAGAGTATCGGGAGAACACACTAACATTGGCCGACGTGTGTCGGAAGTGTGAATTTCAATGTTTTAAATAATGTTATCATGCATAAGGTTGCCAGAATTTTCTCCACTCCCATCCGGGCCTAGCAATTCCGGGCATTTTTTCAAAAAAACCTGGCAAAATCCGGGCATGGATTTCAATTTTTCAAATCCAAAAACCGGGCAAAAACCGGGCAAAATTTAGGTGTTATTATATATAAAAGCAAAGAAAAAATGCAAAAAAATCGAAATTGATATTTTATTAATGTAATTGCAGACTTCCAGCTACTTTTTGAAACACTTAAATATTTAAAGGTTTATAAAAGTAAATCAGCGAAATTATTTGAAACAATCGTTGAAAATTTCTATGCCGATAATCGATTTTGCTGAAACTTACTCAAAAACTTTGATTTTTTTTGGTTTCTTTGTGAAAATTGTGGAAAAATCCGGGCAATATCCGGACTTTTTTCACGATATCCGGGCAACCGGGCCGGACCGGACTTTCTCGAAATTTTGCATCAAATATCCGGGCAAACCCGGATAAAACCGGGCAATCTGGCAAGCTTAATCATGCATGCATACAAATAAACAAACAAACATACATAGTAATTTTACTATTTGAATCAAGCTCCTCGCGCATACAAAGTTGTTCAGCGAAAATTATTCTTTAAATTTATAAATTGGCAAAAAATCCATCAGCTGGCTCGGTTCCACAAAAGAAACAAAAACAATGTTGATTTTTCAAAACAAAATATTCAATTTTTTCATACAAACCTAAAAGTTTAAATTTATTCATGTAAACGTTACTTGAAAATTCTGCAAAAATCTTGAGTAAGTTATGGACCAATACGAATCTTTTTAGACCCCAGGGTTTGATAAATGTGGTACAGTTTCGAACAGCGAACTTGGAGAACTGAATTTCAAACATCGGTCGAGGATTTTTTTTCCTCCACTTTTGTAGCTTTATGGTATTTTGATAAGTTTAAAACGATCACTTCATCTGGTTTATTTTTTTAAATAATAATTCTGTTGTTCCTGTTGAAAACCCAACTCATAATTCACTAGTTTTAAATGAGCTTTAATTTAAGAATAGTTTAGAGCTTGGCACAAAATGGCAGAGCCAGTTTCAAAAACTATGGGCGGTCCGCGGGACGTAGGCTGCTCATCCATGATGTAGAGGAACATATTACTCAACCACTTTTTAAGCTGATAGAAATAAGTATTTGCTGATGGCTATCTAGAAAAAAGGGTGCATCTTTTAGACTTTTAGCACTAATGAATACTATCACCGGCAGCTTAATCTTAATCTCGTTAACTCTGAACGTTTAAGTTTTTTTCCTGCTTCCTAGGGATGGGATCCCTCGTTTAACGACAATAACTAAGTAAATGCAACAGGAAAAATCTTCTCCGGTAGAAAAAGAAAGACTCCCCAGATAGCATCAGCACCAGGCCTTGTGTCGTGTCGTTTGCATATTTATCCACCGATTTAGCATAGCTTCTTTCTGAATGCGCACACACATTAAAATCCCGTTATGTAACCTATCTAGGTGCTCAAATCTTCAACTTGCTGTGAAATTACATAAATTGCCTACATCTTTTGTCGCCACACAGATCCAAATGTACACCTACCTGTACACATTCTTCGGAATAACATGAACCCAGCCAGCAGCGGTAGGCACCAAGGGGAATGATTTCTACTGTGATCTTACCACGAAACGTCAACATCAATCAGGTCTGGTGCGTATCAGTGACAGCACAACATCAACCCATTGTTGACAACAATTGGACTGGGAAATAAATGTCTCTCGCTTAGCGCCAGCAGCAGGCAGCTGGCTTCTTGTATCGTGAAGGAAAAAAGATTTCAAGTGGTTGTCAGTTACTTGAATAAAACTCCAAAATAATTTGGTTCATTTAGAATTTTGTTTACAGATACCGCAATAGGTAGATAAGCACAATTTTCCCGATTGTTTGAATAACGTGCTGCTTTAAGTCCACACCTTTCTGATACAGAAACCGAACTCGTAGTATAATTTGTTTGCTTCAACATTCAGATGAACAAATGTATCTAAAGCATATACAGTGAGCGAAATAAGAATAGCACCACTATGTGTTTTGCTTGTTAAAATATGAATATTTTAAAATCACCAAAATTTTCTTCTCTATATTGTTTTGAATTGTTTAACGGATAAATCAAGCATAAGTTTACTTTTTTTAGACGTTGCAATTGGCGTTGAGGACCAAAACTATGGAAAAAGGGTGCGAAATAAGAATAGCACATCTTGTGTTTTTCAACAAAAACAAGATTATTTCTAAAAATTTACCGTGTAAAAGAGAATAATATTGCTTCTACGAATTATTTGAATAGATAACTGTATTTTAAGGAGTTTTCTAGAATTTCAAAGATTTTCAAATGTTTTAAAAGGGGGTTTTAAGAGATGCTCCTCTAACGTTTAGGAATTTGATATTTGAGCTATAACACTTTATCAAACTGCTTTATTTCTTCATTATCATTCATTAGTAAGATGCAACTTGACGAAACATAGATCTGAGGCTGAATTTGAATAAAAAACTGGCTTCAAATTAAAACATAATGATGTTCTAAAATGGTCAAACGCTATTTCTCTAGTTTCAAGTCATAGATGGCAGCACTTTCTTGCAATTAAACCGAATTGATGCCCATTTCTTGGATCGATAATCAGAATAATTTTGTACTTTCCGATGAAGCATGATGAACCAGATAACTAGCAGTATTATTGATATGCTGCTTGTGCTGGTGATTTTTTTGCAAATCCGGAAAAGATTTCTGCAGCGTGAACTCCAACAAAACTGTGTTGGAAAACTACCTCAAAATGATGAATATGGGCCTAAATAAACTTGAAAAATCAATATTGAGACTTAATTTGGTTTTAACGACAATATAGTGCTGCCATCTATGACTATGAAACTGGAAAAAGTGATGTTTACTGAAAAAAATCGAAGTTTATGAATTCCAACCTGTTTTTTTTCTAATTTAAAATAAACCGAAAATGTATGATTCATCATTTTACGTCATTTAAATGAAGAAAGTAAGTAGTTTGGTAAAGAATTACAGCTCAAATCAGTGTTCTAGAAGAGCATCTCTTAAAACACTATTGTAAAACCTTTGAAAATCTTTGGAATTCTAGAAAACTCCATAAAATGCAGTTATCTATTCAAATAACTCGTAGAAGCATTATTATTCACTTTTACACGGCATTTCTTTAGAAATAATCTTGTTTTTTGTTGAAAAACACAAGTGGTGCTATTCTTATTTCGCACCCTTTTTCCATAGTTTTGGTCCTCAATGCCAATTGCAACGTCCAAAAAAAGTAAACTTATGCTTGATTTATCCGTTAAACAATTAAAAATAATAAAATTTTGGTGATTTTAAAACATACATATTTTAACAAGTAAAACACATAGTGGTGCTATTCTTATTTCGCTCACTGTATACAAGACTGTTCTTGATGTTTCATACGTGAATAAAGATCACGTATTAATGAACATCCATTCTTCTCAGAAATAATTCGGCTTTACATATTTTTTAATATCTACTTGAAATATAGACCTATTTTTATCAAATCTTTTCGACACTTCAAAGTTTTATGTCGGTGATCAGCAAATTTTGGTGTCGAAAGATTAATAAAAAGGAATTTAAGCTAAACGACACCAAACCATGCTCTATGATTTATTAGAACGTATCTTCAAAGTACTCATTTCCTAAACCCAGCTGAAAAACAAATCCATTAGGTAGTGGTTTCATTTACCTCGATTCCCAGTCCAGGTAAAGTGAGACACAAACGATGCACAAGAAATAAGACGAGCAACAAGAAAATTTGCAATTGGGTGTTTATGACAAGATAGTCGGAACCACTTCTCCCATTCGATGATGGCTTTTTAACCTCCCCTCAATTTCAAACGAAATAGCAAAGCAAGGCACGCGCGTTTCCATAATTTATAGCGGCTCGTTTCAATGGCAGCACCTTTCCGAAAGCGAAATTCTACTGGATGCATTGTTGTTTTAGTTTCTTCGTTGGCGGATGATGTTGGATTGGATGGATGATGGCGGGAAATCGCGCACCCGGGAGTCAATTAAATCATCACCCGAGCCTTATTTGTTGCTCCATTAAAGCACAGGAAACACCCATAAAAGTAAGTCGTCCGTCAGCTGTTCTCCAGAGAAGCTTAAACTGAATATCTGGATCTCTGAAATAGATCAGAGCCAAGCGAAATGGAACCGAGCAGAAGGTATTGTAAGAAATGCAACTACACAGTCGGAATGGGTTTGACTTAGGAACAGCGCCAAATAGGTCGGGTCGACTCATTTAGCCGGTATGTTTGTTTGTTTTGTTTTGTTTGAAGGCAGATCCCTTGTACTTATAGTCGTTGCTATAAAAGTTTCAATACTAAGTAAGACTCGTCATATGTGCCACCCCAACCTGAAATAATCTACAACCCACGTGACATCCCCGGGAACGATTTCCATTGTACTGAGGAGATCCGGATTCAACGGGGATGATGGGAGAGAACAGTTCACTTCAGCTCTTCAATTATATGGATTGAAGTCATTGTGGTTTGGGTTCAGCAATTTTCAAGGTTACCAGAGCAAGAACGTGGGCGGAATAATTGTTTTAATGCTAATGGATGGCAGGTCGTTTGTCTCTCTCGTCTTGGTAAGAATTATGGCATCGAAGTTTGTTTTTATGACAGATGAAATGGCAAATGATACGTATCCCTACCAATTGCTTTTAAATACTGAAAGATTGCACAATTACTAAAATTGACTATTGAAAAGCTGAGCATTATACTTGGCTTCCAAAGTTCGACTAAATTTTACTGGTTTCTTAGTTTTATTCATCATACTTGCGGTATTTGTATCTTTTAAGGCATTAAATTAACAGAAAGTTAGAGACGAACAGTCGAGCCTGGATAATGAAAGTTCAAAGACGGAACTTTTCTTTGCTCGTTCAAGAGGTATTTCTATTATCCAGTTAAGGGACTGCTTAACACTTTGAAACAGTACTTCCACCAAATCTAGTCATAAATCTATATAAAAATGAACGTTTGTCTGTATGTCTGTTCCCTATAAACTCGAAAACTACTGAACTGATCAATGTAAAATTTAGTATGCAAGAGATATCGGGGTCGGGTGTGGTTTCTAAATGATTTTTAAACCGATCCGAATGAATGAAGGGAGGGCTCCCGTACATAATTAATGAAAATATGATGACACAATTCAAAAGATTTTCGGAAACTTTTGAACAATTCAACGTGAAATTTGATGTGTGGCCGTTTTCAATATCAGGAATGATTTCTATAATACTCTCAAACCTCTCCGAATCCAAAAGGAGGGCTTCCATACAATAATAACAAAATTTGACACAATTCGAACAATTTTCGGAAACTACTGAACCAATCAACGTGAAATTGGGTGTGTAGCCGTTTTTAAGACAGATAATGGTTTCTATAAAACTTCAAACCTCTCCAAATAAAAAAAAGGGGAAGCTCCCATACAAAATAATAAAGATTGACACAATTCAAACAATTTTCAGAAACTACTAAACCGGTCAACGTGAAATTTCATGTGTAGTCGTATTCAAGACAGGGAATGGTTTCTATAATACTTTTAAACCCTTCTAAATTTAAAAATCCATTACAAAATCAACAAAAATAGACAAAAATTCAATATTTCTTGAATAATTTTTGTTTTTGCATAAAATTGATAAACATAAGCGTTTTGACAAAATGAAATGATTTATTGAATTGACAAATAATTTTAACAAAATTTTATGATATCTTGTACTGACAGACGCTTCTCATTTTCATGAATGAAGACTCTCATATTCGATTGATGTAACATACATATCATGAACAAAACCAATGACTTAGTGTTTTCATAAGGTTTGACCAACTTTTTGATTATGTACAGATTTATCTATATTTAAATACTCCATCCGCTTCAAAAAGGAGGGATTTTTTTAAAAGGGTTTATTTATTGTATTGAAGGTCCCTTCTAATTTTTTTTTCTAAAGGGTGGCTTGTTCTACCTACAAACCTTCAAGTTACATTGAGATTCAAGACAATCGAGAAGCTCAGATGCTATGCGAAATAGTTCACTTATGAAAAATGTTGAAATTTAATTTAAAAGGAAGTTTTTTCAATGAAGGGGTAGTAAAACACACCGGGTCAGCTAGTTCTTAATAAAAACTGTTTGAGGAAATAATACTCTCGGAGTATCTTAAAGCATAACAATAGAACAGATACATTAATGTGATAAGATCTACGTATAAACGAGTTAAAATGTAACCAATTCAGTGTTTTTGGTACTTATGCTAAAGATGCACAAAGATAAATGAAGGCAATATGCCTTTATAAGTTATCCCAGCTATCCCCCTATGAATGTTTCATGACTCCTCATTAGGTTGACAGCAAAATGATTCATGTCGAATATCACAAACCGACCATATACATTTTATAAATTGACCTCAAAAACTGTTCTGTGCAAAATTTCAGCTTAACCTTCCAAAGCCGTTCGCAAAATTTCCGTACAAATCTATTTTTGATAAATTTTACCTGCAGTTTACGTACGTTCTCCTGGCCGCAAGTATTGGCCGATTTCGATGAATTTTAACTCATTGTATAGATAATTTATTCTAGTTTCTCAATATTGAAAAATAAAGTCGAAATATGTTACGAAATCACCAATAGCTGATTTCGAATGAAAAAAGTCCCGAAAAAGAGCTCTTTTTAGAATGCCTATAACTTGAGACAGGTTCCAAATATTGCGCTGATTTTATAATATTTGGAATTGTCAAGAATAAATCTATCCATGGATGTATAAATTTTTGGTGGTCCAAAGGAAGTTTTGGCCGCTATCCCGGAACTTCCGGTAGAAAAAATTCTTACTTCAAAAAAGTCACCCAATTTTGGCTTTGCATTGCTGTATCTCGGTTACCAATGGATCAATTCTCTAAATTCAAATTTTAGTTTTTTTTCGTTAACTTTATTATTATTTTCGTAGAACATAGTTGGTTCCTCAAAAATCTCAGTTGTTCAGTATATGGTAATGAAACTCACATCTTTTTTGTCATTTTTCAAACTCCCCCTCGTGTCGGTGGGTTTACGCGATTTTGTTAGCGTGATTTCTCGAAAATTTGAACTCAAATTGGTCACTTTTTAT
Organism: Uranotaenia lowii; assembly: GCF_029784155.1. NCBI lineage: Eukaryota > Metazoa > Arthropoda > Insecta > Diptera > Culicidae > Uranotaenia > Uranotaenia lowii. Next base: position 111,442,145 of record NC_073692.1, read on the forward strand.
ATACCTAGAGATTCATTAGAATCTCCTCTTTCGATTGACATACATTTTGTGTGGTGTTTTGAAAATTTGTAGCAACGTTTTTCGAATTTACTGAAAGCTGCCAGATTTCAACCAGTTTGGTCCACGTTTTCAGCAGGTTGGTGTACAAATCTCGCACCCCTCACGTAGCCGCGGGAGAAACAAATCCTGTAGCTCTCTTTTTGTCGCTGTTTGTTGATTGATTGTGCTGATGCTGATGCCTCTTTGCGTAGTAAATGTTTTGATTTTAAAATAGAGAAAGATTATTTTTCCAAATTGGAATAAGCTTCTTGAATCTTTTCAGATATTTTATCATTTGAATTCTTCAGTTATACATTTGTTTTGAATGTTATCATGATTCTTTTCTTTTATTTCAAGCAGTGTCTACTGCAGGAGACACAAAATCTATGATTCAAGTAACAAATATTCTGAAATTTTAATCAGAAACTTTAATCAGAAATCGGAATTTGAATCGGAATCTGAAATTGGAATCTGAAATTTGAAATTGAATCTGAATCCGAAATCGAAATCTGAATTCTGAATCTGAAATCTGAAATCGAAATCTGAATCTGAAATCTGAATCTTAAATTTGAATCTGAAATCTGAATCTGAAATCTGAATCTGAAATCTGAATCTGAAATCTGAATCTGAAATCTGAATCTGAAATCTGAATCTGAAATCTGAATCTGAAATCTGAATCTGAAATCTGAATCTGAAATCTGAATCTGAAATCTGAATCTGAAATCTGAATCTGAAATCTGAATCTGAAATCTGAATCTGAAATCTGAATCTGAAATCTGAATCTGAAATCTGAATCTGAAATCTGAATCTGAAATCTGAATCTGAAATCTGAACCTGAAATCTGAATCTGAAATCTGAATCTGAAATCTGAATCTGAAATCTGAATCTGAAATCTGAATCTGAAATCTGAATCTGAAATCTGAATCTGAAATCTGAATCTGAAATCTGAATCTGAAATCTGAATCTGAAATCTGAATCTGAAATCTGAATCTGAAATCTGAATCTGAAATCTGAAATCTGAATCTGAAATCTGAATCTGAAATCTGAATCTGAAATCTGAATCTGAAATCTGAATCTGAAATCTGAATCTGAAATCTGAATCTGAAATCTGAATCTGAAATCTGAATCTGAAATCTGAATCTGAAATCTGAATCTGAAATCTGAATCTGAAATCTGAATCTGAAATCTGAATCCGAAATCGAAATCTGAATTCTGAATCTGAAATCTGAAATCGAAATCTGAATCTGAAATCTGAATCTTAAATTTGAATCTGAAATCTGAATCTGAAATCTGAATCTGAAATCTGAATCTGAAATCTGAAATCTGAATCTGAAATCTGAATCTGAAATCTGAATCTGAAATCTGAATCTGAAATCTGAATCTGAAATCTGAATCTGAAATCTGAATCCGAAATCGAAATCTGAATTCTGAATCTGAAATCTGAAATCGAAATCTGAATCTGAAATCTGAATCTTAAATTTGAATCTGAAATCTGAATCTGAAATCTGAATCTGAAATCTGAATCTGAAATCTGAAATCTGAATCTGAAATCTGAATCTGAAATCTGAATCTGAAATCTGAATCTGAAATCTGAATCTGAAATCTGAATCTGAAATCTGAATCTGAAATCTGAATCTGAAATCTGAATCTGAAATCTGAATCTGAAATCTGAATCTGAAATCTGAATCTGAAATCTGAATCTGAAATCTGAATCTGAAATCTGAATCTGAAATCTGAATCTGAAATCTGAATCTGAAATCTGAATCTGAAATCTGAATCTGAAATCTTAATCTGAAATCTGAATCTGAAATCTTAATCTGAAATCTGAATCTGAAATCTGAAAGATGTGAGTTTCATTACCATATACTGAACAACTGAGATTTTTGAGGAACCAACTATGTTCTACGAAAATAATAATAAAGTTAACGAAAAAAAACTAAAATTTGAATTTAGAGAATCGATCCATTGGTAACCGAGATACAGCAATGCAAAGCCAAAATTGGGTGACTTTTTTGAAGTAAGAATTTTTTCTACCGGAAGTTCCGGGATAGCGGCCAAAACTTCCTTTGGACCACCAAAAATTTATACATCCATGGATAGATTTATTCTTGACAATTCCAAATATTATAAAATCAGCGCAATATTTGGAACCTGTCTCAAGTTATAGGCATTCTAAAAAGAGCTCTTTTTCGGGACTTTTTTCATTCGGAACCAGCTGCTTGTGATTTCGTAAAATATTTCGACTTTATTTTTCAATATTGAGAAACTAGAATAAATTATCTATACAATGAATTAAAATTCATCGAAATCGGTCAATATTTGCGGCCAGGGGAACTTGCGCAAACTCTCGGGTCATATAGACCCGAACAGCCTAATTACGGATTTTTTTGAGGGAGCACTTCCGGTTGTCACAGGAAGTTGCCTGGTACTACAAAATGTGTATTTCGTGATTCCCCAGGGAGGTTTTTAAAATCAAATTTTTGCGATTTTTTCTCGAAGAGTTATGATGATTTGAATGTGCGCTTCGGGTCATATTGACCCGAACGACTTTGGAAGGTTAATAGGTTTGATTTAGGGGTGCCTCGAAGCGTCCAATTTTTTTATTTTTTGCCTCGGAACATCACCAAAAGCGGGGAACAAAGAAGATCGGAAGAATCGAAATTTTAACTTCGATGCAAAATGACTAAAAATGCATGAAAAATTTAACTGCTCAGCTCAAGACACAACCCAAAAACTTTCGAACAAACTAACAAAACAAGTTATGAAATAAAAAATCTCATTTTATTTCAGTTCCAGGTTTATAAAAAAGGTTATTCATCAGATCTGATCTCAGAGAAGTAAATTTCAATTCTGTTCTGAATATTCTATTTTTAGTAAATTTATTTCTGACATATCGGTGAAATTCTATATTCTTGGAGAAAGAATATCAGAATTGAAATTTGATAAAGATGGAAAGAAAAGTTAGGAGAAAATTAACTGATGTTGAAAGGAGCGAAAGAACATTTTTGCGAGGAAAACTTATTAACGTACACCTTACTTTACCCCGTAACATTTCATTATTTAGGAATCAAACTAATCAAATTTCATTTTTAAACTCAATTTCACTCAATTGCATTCTTTTTTGAACGCAACTGTATATTTTTGCGATAAAATGTAACAGCATCAAACCCCAACTTCACTTACGTAGAAAATTTTATGAAACAACGAATTTTAAGATATGTTTGGCAGATTTGTGATCGGTGTAATATCCAGTATCTCAAAAACATAAATTAAATTATGATGAATTTTCGAAATTCAATAAAGGGGTTTTGACCAAGCTTTCATAGGTCCTGTCCCACTGCACTGCGTGACGCAAGCTTTAACTTGAAATATAGAACAATTTAGGCAGGGGAGATAAGAGCATAACGAGCACCCGAGGCGAAGTAAGCACCCCTCTTGGTTACAGAAGTACGTATTTTATTAACACTGAACATACCGACACCTTGTTTATATGTACCTTTTCATACCGCGAGCGGTCAAATGATAGCTTACACTGTTTTCGCTTAAACTCTCTTGTTTCTCAACCGATTTCTACAAAATTTATAGTTTTGAAAAGCCAATAATGTGACTGAAATATGCTTCTCAGACAATTTTCAGCTGCAATCAATTATTTAAAGTAATTTAAAGTCCTAGAAAAATTTTATGAAAAAAACATGATTCATGAAAAAGGTTGTAAATCAGTCATTAACCATTCATTTCATGTTTTTTTTTTTATTTTCCCCAAAAAATCATTTTAAACAGTTGGAAATGATGTGTAGGTACATCAAGAAAATAAAGTTAAAATAAAATACGATTTTTCATATTTTCCATACAGAAATTGTTGCAAATTTGTTACTTTATGAAACGAAGGGTTAAGTGCTCGAAAAAAATTTCACTTAGTGTCTGAGAAAGCTGAAGTTAGAAGCTATATATTGTGTGCATAGATTTTTTTTAATTTTTTTTCCAAGATCGTGGTCACAAAAAATGTAAAAAAACTTGTGTAAAACCCGTACTTTTCGATCAATCAACCGTCAAAGCTGTTCCGAAATACAAAATTTATGACGACTTTTTAAAAATAGCTGTTTTTCGAACTTTTTACCAATTTGGATTTTCTGAGACAATTCCTACACCTAAATTCAGCTTTGCACTGGATTTTGAGTATGTTAACGTCTGGTTTAGGCAATAAAACTATATGCAAATGAAAGCAAATTTCATACCAATTCAAGTGATGTAACTGTATATTCGGTGGGATGTTTGACAAAAATAAAATAAATATATTTCTGAAAGTAAAACCGGAAAATTTGCACTAATGCTTGTTTGTTTTTTTCGTTTCCTTTCACCCGTCTTTGTGTGCATAATAGCTGTGAGAATTTGTGCTGACTTTTTTAAAATTCAGAAACTACTCCACTGTTTTATTTATCATTTTTTTGTCGAGCATTGCACTGAAAATTCAGTTACATCACTAGAATTGGTATGAAATTTGCTTTCATATAGTTATATTGCCTAAACCTTACGTTAACATACTTAAAATCCAGTGCAAAGCTCAATTTAGGTATAGGAATTGTCTCCTAAAAAGGTTGATAAAAAGTTCGAAAAAACCGCTTCCTTTGAAAAGTCGTCATAAATTTTGTATTTCGTATTTCAAAAATTTAAAGATGCAAAAATGTGACAAATTATATCAACTTTCCAATCCACTTTTCTAATTTTTTCTACTGTAACTGGTACAGCTTTGGCGGTTGATTGATCGAAAAAACGGGTTTTACACAACTGTTTTACATTTATTGTGACCATTATCTTAGAAAAAATTTTTAAAAAAAATTCCACGCATGCAATATATAGCTACTAACTTCAGCTTTCTCAGGCACTAAGTGAAATTTTTTTCGAGCACTAAATTACTGATTTACAGCCTTTTTCCTGAAGCATGTTTTTTCATAATTTTTTTAGGACTGTAAATAAATTTAAATAATTGATTGTAGCTGAAAATTGTCTGAGAAGCATATTTGAGTCACATTATAGACTTTTCAAAATTATAAATTTTGTAGAAATCGGTTGAGAAGCAAGAGAGTTTAAGCGAAAACAGTGTAAGTCGTCATTTGACCGCTCGCGGTATGAATAGGTATAGCACATGCGTTATTCGAAAACCACAACACTTAAAAAAATTTTAAAAACGCAAAAATACTTTCATTTTAAAAATAATAAAAGTCCTATCGTTACATTTGCGAAAAAAAAATGTATTAGGCGTAATCATCATTTAAAGTTCAAAAGCCGTCATTTGACCGCATCCTGTACGTTTAGTGTTAAATATATTTTCTTGAGAAACAGTTTAGCACCTCCTATAGTATTAATTTTTTAAAGCAGTCTGTTTTTACACTAACTTGGTTCTCAAATGAAGAATTATCAATAATTTCCAAGCACCGGAAAATAAGCTCTATGGATCGATAAATCATCTTGATCTATAATTTACACACTGGTACATAATGAACAGATTGTTCCTCAAATTTAACCTTCATTTCAGTTTTGCTCATTCACTATAATTAATTTTAAAACTTTTTACTTTAACTTGTTGTCTCGAAACAACCAGAGCACTATTGATCGGGGAAAAAACAATGTGAATCTTTAAAACGTTGAAATCTTGTACATTTATGCCACAGCCTGTATTTCAACTGTTAACTACTTTCGTAAACGCAAATGTAAAGATCGAATATGCACAACATGTTGGAAGTATAGAAAAATTGCCATAATTTATTTATTTTTTGCGATATGAAGTACTGAGCTTCTTAGGTAAGATACTGTGAATATTATAACGAAAACAATCATATAAAAAAATAGATCATAAGTATCAAGGAAAAATCATGATTTCACATCACAAAAAAAACCTTGGCCATGAACTTATCTTGATCTTGTACTGGTAGCAATGTAGCATTTCTTATGCGAAAGAAGCTCTGTATGACATTTCTTTGCTATCTTTCAGACCTCTTGTTCTTAATGCATATGTGAGATAACTCTAATACTTAAGAGAAACACGATCAAAATAAAAACATTCGTCTCATTCGGACCTCCAACGTGGTCATAACTTTGTTGACCAGGGTGTGTATTCCGTACTGGAACAGGTTTCTCTCAGGAGGAGGTCAAAAGTTGTACGACCATATATGTAGGGGCGGCCCTCTCTGTAGCATGTTTTACAGCCATGGGAAGGAACGTTATGGATTTGATTATGGTCTACATCACAGAGTACTCTTTGGGTGTTATAACTAGATTTGTGTTCCAATACTTTAATTTCGAAATTAAATGCCAAACCCCAAAAGCATTGGAATTTCATACCAAACAAATTATACTTGTTGTAAGAGTTCAGTAGAGAAATCTATTTTCTTTAAATAAAATTATCCTTTTAAAAAAATAGAATTTTCTAGATATAAAATCAAGTGGACTACATTTAGTGGGTTCTAAAACTACATAAACAACACTAAATAAAAACTTTCGAAGCTGATGGCCAGCAGTAAAGCATAATTGCAATGAAATTGGATATTTTTCATTGACAGCGACAAGAGATTTGCAAGCCACGCTGTGGGTGATAACCAGGGAGCAGCAGATGAAATCGAAAGTAAAAAACACCTCGAATCTGATCTTCAGGCCAACGACTACGATCTGAACCCTCAGGCAATCCGAGTGTCGTTCCTATCTGTCTATCAGCTCAATCATCAACAGTCAAAGGCATAGTTGGGGACATGACATTGAACTACTAAAGCCATTCACAAATTACATTAACCCTATCAATGATCTCGACAACACCGATCGGCAGGCGTCGCGTCGCTTCGTCCTCAGCTCTCGAATCTCAGTTCAGGTGATCAGCATGGCGAGGAAGGCGTTTCCCCGGGGAATCGATTCCGCGTAAATGCGGAATGTTGGATATAATGTTTGGGTTCCGCATACCGGCATCGGCAGTGGCTCCAAGAAGCCGGGTGAAGGATTTGCCAATCCCATCCCATCCCAGCGTTGTGTTTCTGATTCCTACACAGCATCCGACGCCCCGAGGAGTGATCGATTTAATGAACCACACAGATTTTTAGGGAGCGACAAATTGATTAATTGTCAGCTGCGGCAAGTGAAATGTCGCCTGCCAAGCTTAGAGATATGGCTGGTTCGGTTCAGGCGGGTAAGGGTGAATTAACAGAGATATGCCAGATTCGATCTGCTATTTTTTTTCTCGGGATTTAATCTTGATCAATACGGCACCGGGGTTGTGTAGAATCAGATCTAATTATCACTGTGACTGACTGAACAGCTTGCCGGCTTTTTTGTCATATCATATCAGCCATTTAACCAATGATAAATATTTTGCAACTTTGCACTAAAATGTTTGTTTTTCGTTACGAAGTTTGGTTTTCAAAAGGGCTGCTTTTAATACCGATAAAAATATGTCGAAAAGAAGTACTATTGATATAGTTTTCAAATCAATGTCGAAATTTGGTACTTTTTATTGTGTGGCCAGTGTCTCAAATTGGCATGTTTTATATGTTTAACTATAACCATAGCAGAGGTTGAAAAAATCCAATGCCTATTTACTCCCAAGCAAAGAAACGCATGACCGAACCACTACATTCAAGCGAACCAAAAAAAATTATGGGATTTTCATACTATTGAGTAATTTATCCCAAAAAAAATATGGTGAGAATCGAACTCACTGCAACATCTCATCTCGGCTTGCCAGTCCGATATCTTACCCAGTGCACCATCTAAGTCGGATTGCAAAAAAAAATCTATTGTTATAATTTTTCTACCACCGCTGATAACCAAAACAAAAACGCTCTATCGTTTGGCCGGTTTATTTTTTCATCCTTCTTTATCTTTGATGGAAAAGAGATGAGGATGGGAGGGAAATGGGGTGGGAATGGAAAACTGGAAACTATTTTTAATCACCGGCCGGTTTACATACACACACACACACACACTCGATACATCATTCGAAAATATCCTTCTATCGTGCATTGTGTTGCGATAGGATATGGAATAAGTTTTATTCGGTTTCTTTCAGACATATGTAATGCGGTTGCGCTGGGAGGACAATGCCAGTTATTAGAAAGCTTGTTCATGCCGGTTCGGCATAGAATATAATACCGATTGTTCCACCTCCAAGGAAGATCATTATTGGAGTAGAGTCGAATTTGTGGGTGTAGTAATTTTAGTATTTTCTGTGCTCTAGTTCACTGTTTCCCACCTAGAATTTTCATATTTTTTGCTCTAACTTTAATTCAAAGACACTTGAAATGTGTTTTTGAATAAATTTACTATGGCGAAAATTTCTTCATACTTCAATAATTTTTTTTAACGTCATATTTTGAAATTGTAATTTTGAGCTTATTGAACTCGTTGGAAAATGTCTGTACATACATGTTGGGATATTTGCAATGTCTGAAGAATGTCAAAGTAGGGACTACTCTAAATCGAATATATTTTGAAGTCCTCCATTTCGACCAGGAACTCAAAATTTTGATTCAAACAACCAGAGATTGTTCTGCAAAACCACTGCTTTCGAATTTAGAACTGATTTGGTGCATCTACTTCACAAATCCCTAAAAAAAATTAATGTTAACAACAAACCCATTGATTTTATTGCCAAAAACTCTGCACAGGTACATTTTCACCAAAAATACTAAATAGTTAAAAGCCGCTGTTAAGAAGACCGGAAATTCTACTTATCTCATGTGTTATTTTCCCAGAAAATCAAATCTGCTGTCGGTTTACATCAGAGACATCTTAGCGAAGTGTTATTCAATCCTAATTACTCAAAAAAAAATTAATAAAAAATAAAACAGCCATTAAAATCTGGTGTAAATTTTTCATGAAGTTTGATAAAATACTGCAGAGTGTACAAATAAGGCCACTTTTATGGAAAAGGTATTTTCATCAGTTAACTTTTTGGAAAAAATAAATTCTTATACCAAATTTCTACATCTTAAGCTTAAATCAATAAAACGACCTCAAACTCGTTGAGCCGTTGTTGAGTTAAGAACTTCCAAGTGAGACATTTATCAATAATTTTCAAAAATGACATCTTCTTCATAGAGGGATAGAGGATGGCAAAACATGTCGTTTACTGTCATATTTTCAACTGTGAAAATTCTCTTTTAAAATATTTAAAGTGTTGATGCACCTCTAAGATCGTTTCATGGAACTACAATGACTTCAAATTTCTTGTTGATAGGACATATCAAGAAAAAAGCTAATCATTGGGTAAATAAGGTAAAACAACACTGAACTCGGATGACTTCGGTCAAATCCGGAGGAAAATTTTAATTTCTGAGAAAATTTCACGTAAAATAAGTACTTTTCCAGGCTCTCAAATCGAGGTTTCGTGTTTTATAGGCTTTAGAGTGTAACTTTTGAAGTCAGAAAACCTGTTTTGAACGATTTGTTAAAACATTATATAACTTTTTTCGAACTCTTAAACTTTTTTATCTTGTTGACCAATCTTGTATGAGTAAAATTGACAAAAAAATCTAACGAATTCGGTAGAAATGACTAGAATACTGCATCAAGACCAAAATCTTCTGTTGAGCTGTGCAACGATTGGTAAATCACCCTATAAAAACCAAAAATTTCATGTGATCTGCAACTAATAAACTAGTTTGACAATTTTGCTAGCCAATCATGAGATAAGGTAAGTTCATTTTTGACTGGAAATTGTACTCATTAATGAATGATTAGTTTAAAAAATTTCCGTATTCAGCTTAAATTTCGTGTTTTAAAATCGATTTGACCCAATTCACATCATGATAATTGATAACCTTACAAAAATCTTATGAACATCAATTGACATAAATGATCCCAATTCGAAATTTGTGTACCATAAAATGATCGATATACATGATCGATCACTTTTTTCAATATTTCTCGATTATTTTTGCTGTTAAGGAGAATGTGGCATGTTTCAAATTTTTAAAACCAGTACTGGACTCCTATAAACTTCAAAAATGGTTGCAAAAAAATTTTTTTTGACAACTTAATATTTGATTTAAAAATCGATTTCGTCTTTGTGAGGAATTTGATCTTTTGGGTAACTTTGATCAGTCTCTATTTTCACGGTTTTATCGAGTTTTCTTGACCATAAAAGATACAAAAATCTTCATAATATTCACAAATGCTAGTAATTGATATACTAAGGCAGTTCGGAACAAACTCAAATGATATAAAAATAATCATGGAACTCTGAAGAATTGAACACAACAATTTCGGTGGCTTAAAGATACTAAATTTGTAACTCCTGATCCAGTGATATCTGAGATATACAATGCTGAGTTTTGGTGTTCCTTGGTTTAGATTTCTTCATAGTCCAAAAAAACAACATCGGAGTCCTTAATGTGTTAAGGCCTAACAAGAATTAAATTCAAAAGATGGACGAATGATGCTGCATAAATTTATGTGCAAATTTTTTTAACATTACTTTAAAAATTTGAAAAAATTACTTTGCCTTCATCCAATTCTCTAGGCCCTCGCACTATTCCCCTTTATTTTTTTTTCTTCAAACTTTACCTTGGAAACCTACTCTAGGAAAAGTTTCCTATTTTTCAAATATCAAAAAGTAGCCTCAAAATACAATAAAAAAATACACAAAAACTATAAATTTACTGAAGAAAAAAGTTGAACTTTCACATAAATCAAACTTCTGATTGATTTCATCAGGAAGGGTGGTTAGTGTAAGGTGTTTCAAGATTTTGAATTAACATATTTACTAACATTTGAAATATTCAAAAACAAACCAAGTTTTTCTCAATTTGAAACTGAACATGTAGGTTTTTAAATGTAGGAAAAAGGTTTGTGATATTTTAACTTTAGACTTAGTTATTGATGATTATGTGGAAAAGTTTCACATTGATCAAAGCTACCTCGGTAATTACGGTAACGTTTTACGGTAACACATTTTTTTTTTGGCTTTTTCAAAGTTCCGGTTTGGTTTAGAAGCAGAACATAGTATTTGTTTGTTTATTTATAGATGTAGGGATTAACGTGGAGTTTTTAACCTAAATTTTTTTAGTGATTTTTTTTAAATATTTCATTTTTTTTGTTGCTTGGTTCAAGAATCTAATTAGTTTTTGATCATTTTCTCTTTCACCAAATCATTACAAATCCATTTTCTAGTTATATGTTTTGTCTTAAAGCAGGATACTTTTGGCATTCCAAAAATAGATGTTTGACTGTGATCGCTAATCCACAACTTGAGCAGAACTTTTTTTTTCCTTATTAAAAGGAATTCCAACCATCATGGTCATTCTTTCTCATGTGCAGAACTTGATTTTTGGATAGAAAATTCGTGCAGCTCAGACTTAAAAAAAAATAATGTTCAAGCTATAATCCATCTAAATTTAAAAATTTCAAAGGAAAATTGAAATTTTTACTGCAAGAAGTATGCAAGCAAGATTTCCAAGCCAAGCCACTGCTCCAGAAATCTAGAAAAGAAAAACTCAACTGCAAATCAACTTTGTCAGAGTATGTGTATTGTATCTTTTCTCCGAAAACTAGTTATAAGGAGTGAACTGTAAGAAAATCTATAACTTTGTTTTGTGAATAAATTTTGAGTTCACAAAAGGAAATTGAAATAATTTTGAAATGTAATGTATACGTGTACAAAATTATGGCTTGTGATATAGCTCAGTTGGCAAGTCTGTTTTCTCCTGACCCGATGTCCGCGAGTTCGAGCCCAAGAGTATACAGTTGTACCGGATAAGTTTTTCAATAACAATCCGCCAACTGCAACGTTGATAAAGTCGCGAATGCCATAAAGATGGTAAAACGACTATAATCGAAACAAAAAAAAAAGTGTACAAAATTATCTGTCAAGTTCTAAAACAACTAGCTTCCAAAAGCTCATATTCAAAAGTGTTTGGGCAGCATCGAGAAAAGCCCAGGAAAGACCCATTGGAATACCCGAAAACAGCTCAACCCTCTAGTGCATGACTTTTTTGCGTTATTGATTCAGTGAAATAATAACATTTTAATTCGAATAAAAATACTCAACAGGTTTGAAGTCGTTTTTTTTTTTGAATATTATAAAAGTTATGGCCCATCAAAGTTGAAAAACATTTTTGAAATTCTTCGTTCATGTCAATACGATTTTGTTAATTTCGTCAAAACCTTGTTAAAAGGGTGCATGAAGGTGTTTGTGATTGATTGAGATTAAAAAAAATTGTTAGAATTTGCAAACTCCAAAAACTACTTTTTCCAAAAAAAATTAATAAATTTGATTTTTTGCAATTTTTACGCATACTTTGATCGATATCTCACACATACGTTGAAATATTGTCATAAAAATAACATGAGCTAACTATTTTTAATCTCTAGAATATTTTTTGTGGAAACATCACTCAAAAATATCCACGCGTTTTCGAGTTATTCGGATTTTGATTAGTGTTGTTTTAAAATAACACTAAGCATCAAAATTTGTACAAAAATCGTTTAAGAAGTCTTAAAGGATCAGTGAGCTTAAATTTGAATAAAAGTGGATATAATTTATTCCATGGAGTCAAGAAATGTGAGAGGTTTTATCAAGCGCAAATAAAAAATTTCAATAGTGGGAGTGATAAAAAACTGACTGGTTCGTCTAGCTGACTAATAAACTGGCCTGACTTAACTTCTATACGGTATATAAGCTGCCCACCGGCAAAATAGACAAAATACGGTGGTCAAGTCGTGCGCAAAATTTTTTGAACCGCTAGCAAGGAAAAATTAAAAAAAATGTAATGGAGAACAAATCAAAGCGGGTTCCTGGCAGCTTTTATTAGTAAAAAGAGTGGTTCATAGTAAACATTATAGATGGCGCACGGGATGCCAAAAAATTAAAGTCTAAAATTTTTTTCATTGGACGCTATCTTGCAAATCGCTTGACAAAAAGTTAAGAAAATTTGCACATGTAAATATTACATTATCAAGCAGCTTTGCTGAAAATTTTCAATTTCAAAGTTATTTACAAAACAATGTTTTGCATTTTTTATCGAATATATTCCTTTATCTAAAGAAAAAATGGCATTGAAGTAAATAAATAAATTCTGAACTTCCAACCTTGAATAAAATTTCCAGTTATAATGAAAATGATTTCAATAAGTTTTTCAATCCAAATGCTTGTTGTTTTTCATGAAAAAATTGTGGGCCTCTTTAGATAAATGTATGGGAGAGTGGGGAATCATGGGGAATAAAATGAAAATTAAAAATGGTATGGTTTTCTTCATTTTTAAGGTATCATGAGGTATTTTTTTTTTAATTTTTAATAAGGGATTTTCCCCAAATTCTGAGTGTTTGGAAAAAAGAAATATTTTTTGGATTTTGAAAAATGGTGGGGAATCGTGAGCCACCAAATCCAAATTGACCAAATAACATGCAAAGTTTATGAGTTGACCCAAAACTGTGATTTCCTAATTCGTTTCGTTATTCAAAAGTAATTTCAGATGATGAAATAAAAAAGAGAGCTGTGTGTGATCGCATAGATTCCAAAACCTGGCTCGCGAACGTTTTGGCAAAATTTGTTATATAGGTTGGACAAAATATTTTTCATAACTCTTCATTTGGCATAAGAAAACCTTGCAGATAAGTAAAACGTATTTTAAGTTCTGAATGTGTATAAAAACATAAAAATATAGGTGGTCCAAGATGTGTGGCCCACGATTCCTCACAAGCTATGATTTGCAAATTGGTTGCGTTTGTGTGACTTATTGATGTTTCATCAAAAATTCCTTTTCCACGTGAAAGATCATGACAAAACTAAGATCATAAGCGTATGAGCATATTTTTGTTATGTACTTTAGGTTCCCCATCGATGAAATTAACGGGTGTTTTTTTAATTGTGTAAGTCAATTTTTCTAACTTTTTTTAGCTTGATAAATAAAAGAAGCATATGATGCGTATTTCAGTCAATAACATATAGAAATACATGCTCACGCAAAGCGACGACGATGACAGTTGGTTTGAGATTTTTATCTCAACATGCATCTGAGATATTAAAAGTGGCCCACGTTTCCCCATGGCCCACGATACCCCACTCTCCCCTACCATAAATATTTTTTTTATGTTTTATTGATTCTTATATAATTTTATGTGAAATATATTTTTGTACGAATTATTGTAAAAACGATCCTGTTAAACACCACAATTAATTCTTGTGTGTTTGATTACTACTTCTTCAAAAAGGAAATTTTTATAAAAAAGAAAATTATTAAGACTTTGCTGACAATAAACTTTCTTCAACATCTCCTGTACTTAGCATCTTTTGTAGGATATCGTTTTTTGCAATTTCGTTTATAAAGAGTTCCACACACGAAATCCGGGCTGTGAGCATAAACTTCAAAGGTACGCAATCTCAAACAGAACAAGTTACTTACTGAATGAGCTGAACGCAGAAGAAAGGGGGCAAAACATGAAACGTTTGACGGGCGCGAAAATTGATCCGGGCGCAATAAAGCCGAAGAAACGAAAAGCAATGTGCGCCAGTAAGCCAGTTCAATTTCGACTTGGATCGGATTTCCTCCCGCTGGTTGGTTATAATTAAGACGTTATTTAATTTTCTGGACCCCAAGTTTGAAAAAAAAACTACGGGTGCCTTTTTTTTATTTATCTTTTTTCAGTGAACAAACTTAAGAGAGCAACCATTGATTGAGCAACATTCAGACATCGGACAGACCCGATTTGGACTTTATTGCCGGGCAAAATTTTAACCTCTTCAGCTCTGTTTCACTTTCACGCAGCATGAAAGTGAGAAAAATCTGACGGTAATTATCCGCAGAAGCGTCTGATGTTGTTCGAATAATTACGACCGAACGACCTCTGAAAGTTTCAAAAAAAAAATCGGACTGCCTCGGAAAGTGATTTTTCTTCATTCAATCCGCTTCTGAATGTTTGAAGCAGCAAATCGAATCAACTTAATTAAGTTATGAATTTGAGCTGGCATCGTTGACCTGATTAAAGAAAAAAATTGATCAAAACGAACGTTTATAAACCAAAAAAGACTACATGTATCATGCAAACCAAATTCCAAAAAATATTCAAAGCGAGATTGAAAAATGTATTTTTTGTTAATCGAATCGACATTTCAAAGGGACAAATCTTGCCAAGAAATTCTCTTCAAATCATTCTATTGACAAAAAAAAATACCAAAATTCCATCCGCGACTACTAAAAGTCATTTTCATTTAGGTCGCCAAAATATTTTTTGAGTCGTGCTCATCGGCTTAACTTCGAAGTTGGTGATTTACGTTGGCATTTTCGAACTTATCTGAACTGGACTTAATGCCTCCCAAACGATTATTATTATTACTATGATGGCAATTCTAGGTAGGATCGAAATCATTTCAGTTCTCAGATTCCTCGAATGTTTGCTGCTTCTCTGATCAGATCAGCACATCTTCCCTTAAAATTTATTTTGAGTTTCTCAAATTTTGTGATATCATTGACGACATATTTAAGAATGTATTTTTAATTTCTCAATTTTTATATCATTTATTTAAGGGTTTAAGTTATTCATTTATCCTTCTTACAATTTCCCGAATCATGAAAATATTAATGAGATCAGTTCTCATGCTTAACTATAATAGTTGTGTGTAATAGTTTTTGGAACGAAATTGTTATTACCCGATTCGGTACATAAAAATTCAGCACCGGAAAATGCCGCGAAAGACCTACATTTTACTGCCCTACACCAATCGATTTTAACGATCCGAAAAAATAGATACCAACCGACTTCAACGGTGGGTTCCGCAAGTTTTTCTTTCCTTAACTTGGTTCACACCAATCGGAGAGCAATTAAATCGGGCAAGCTCTAACGAAGCGGTTAATTTAAACAATTCACACTAGCCTGGCAGTAGGGTGATGTTTCGAGAGTTAAACTATTGACTCAAAGAAAGATGGCGTGAATCGTGACAGCAGGAAACAGCATTGGCGCTGCATGGGAAGTACCATCACATTCATTTCGTTAAAGGGAAAAATGTAGTGCCTGGTGAGAAGAAAACTAAACCGTCGTCTTTTGGCTCTGCTACTTAGTGAAACTTTCGAACCGTGAAGAAAAATTTTAGTCAAAATAATTGAACTCTTTCCTAAGGAAATACTTATTTCTTCAAATAAATTTTTGAGAAGGAACAGTTTTGTCGACAGTTTTACAAAAATTTGCAAAATAAAACTCACTAGCTTCTCAAGTGAATATTATAATTTTTGAGCACCGGAAAATAAGCAATTATGATCGTTAAATCATCTTGATCTTGAATATATGCACTGCAACATGATGTACATATTGTTTCTCTATTCATCATCATGAAATTTTGGATTTTTCACTATAACCAATTTTAAAACGCGTTTTTACTTTAACTTTCTGACTCGGGGCGAACAGAGCAGCATTGAGCGGGGCACGATGAGCATTTTCTGCCTTAGAATTTAGCAGCAAATTCAATTCGATGAAGTCAACTGATTTGTAGAGCTACAGCTTGACTAGTTTACATCTGACGATTTAGCCTATTGGTAAAGTGTTGAAGAGGCAATCAGAAGACGCGAGTTCTATTTCGATTTCGAATTTTTTTTTATTTACCATTAATGATGACTGTCTGTCTGTTTGTTACCTATAGACTCGGAAACTACTAAACTGATTTTCACGAAACTTGGCAGGTGAGTTCTTTTGAGACCTGAGAAGGATTCAATAAAAGTGCGAGACTGCTCCCTCTCCTTGGAAGGGGGAAGGGGTCTTTCAAATAAAAGACAAATGTTTGCATAGCACGAGAACTGATTAAGCAAATTAAGCAAATTTTGGCATGGGAGGGTATTTTGGCACAAGGAATATTTCTATAAATATTTGGTCCATTTACGCTTCTTCCAGAGGAGAGATGGAAAGGAGGAAGGGGGCTCCTTTACAATTTTTAGCATAATAATAATCAAGCAAATGGAACCAAGTTTGGAATGGGAAGGTATTTGAATACGAAAAATGTTATTATGGTATTCTGAGAACCCTACATTCTTCCAGTGGAAAAATTTTATGGGGAGAGGATGCTCCCATAAAATTTTTGTCATTAGATACTCATGAACTTATCCAGTAAAGGAAACCAAATTTAGCGTGGGAGAAAAAAAAATCAAACCTTGAAAAACAAATTTTAAGATAAAGATTTACTAAATAATATGAAATCATCTTTGTATTGAAATTCGAAATTCCAGTTTCTGTTCTCATTTTTAAATGCTGAAATTGATTTAGAATGATGCTTACAAAAAAAAACAAAGTTTTAATAGTTTATACGAATTGTATTTTTTAAGAAGGTGTAGCAGAGCACACCGGCTTAGCTAGTTTTCATGTAGGATCAATGATAAGCTTATTGCAAAATCAGAGTTCCGTGAAGTAACCACTTTTCTCAATTGTATCATATCTTCGGAATTTTTCTTGGTATTTTATAAGACTTGTTAAGCTTTTTCAGCCTTAAACTATAATTCTACAGTGTTGCCAGATATTAAATATGACATTGTTTCCATTTTAACGAGCAATGCTTTTAAATCTTTCGTAACTTTACAAAATTTCTTTAAATATAGGTACATAATTCCTGGATCTGATTAAAAAAAACCTTCATTTCAAAAACATCATAATTGTATTAGTAAAAGTTAAACAACACAACAGAAATCAGTCATAAATTAATTCATAAAAAATAAAAAAATATACAAGAAAAACAGTGAGCAGATTGTGATGAAAATAGGAAATAACACAGCAAAAACAATCAGCTTAACTACTTAAAAATTAACATTGCCTCCATTTTTCCATCTTGTGTTGATCACATCATTATGTGTTCTTAGTAGTAAGGCCAAATTAGTCAATTCATGGATTAAGATACAGTTTTTTTTTCGAAATTTTCAAAAACATATTGAGAATTCTTACTAAATTCACTTAAAAATTCTGGGAAACACTTTAAAAAAATCTCAGAATTTTTATTTTTTAAAGTTAAGGAGAAAGTTTTTCGAGGTAGAGAAAAATTAAACTTATGGAAAAAAAAGTCTCAGATAGTTTTTATCAATATTTTGTTTGTTGTATATTCCCATATAATATGTTAAGTAAAATATAAACAAAAAGGTCTATAACTTTTATTGTTGAGTCCAAAACTTCCAGTTGTGTTCTAAAAAGAAGTTTCTAGGCTTGAAATTTTCACATCAATCAAGCTTCAAGATTTTCGCAGTGTTGCCAGAATCAATTGTAATTTTTTCAATGGAAATTTTTATTTTTTGTCATTAACTTTCCTTCATGGCGTTTGAGGATCGCCTTAGAGTTGTCCTTTCAAAATGAAATTTTGCACTGGTATTTATCATGATAAAAGGATCAATACTCACATTCAATTTTTGGAGGTGGGAGCGGTGAAATTTCGATTTTTAAAAACATCCATATAGCTAAGGGCAACCCTAACGTGTATAATTTGTAATTTGTCATAAACTTTTTAGAAGAGTTTCCTAGAAAAGAGACGAACCTTCTTTCAAAGTCTCTATAATAATAATTAAAAAAATCTTTGAAAAAAGTCTTCTGGGAATATCAATTTTAGCCAATTTATCCACAGAACGTAAAACATGCTGGACTTCAAGTCTTTAAATTGAAAAAGACGTTCATTTAGTTTACTCAGTATACAGAATACGAAGTGCTTCGTATAGGGCGAAAAGGAAGGATCAAAGTCGATGTATGGGTAGAGGTTAAATCAGTCAAAATAGTATAAGCTGCTATCAAACGGGAAATTTTTAAAGGAACTGTATCCAGACAACATTTGTTTAAAGGATTAATAAAGTTTCTCAGATTTTACGGACGAATAACTTCTTAATTAAACCTATCTCCAATATCAATTTCTAAATTGTCGTTAAATTTGGCAAATCTAAATATTCAAAATACCAAAAGGAGCAATAGGAAATAACGACGAGGTCTTCAGATCTTAACTAAAATTTTCAAACTTGAAACTTTTGATGCAAAAATGCCCGAGTTATGAGGCTTTGAAATCTGGTTTTATTTAGAAGAAAAAAAGTTTAGGAGGTAGTAATTTAGCTACAACCGCTAAACGTAGATTTACGCAAATATTTTCTTGTCAATAAGTGAACTTATGGTGTATTCTCGTAATGATCAACATGTGACAGTGTCAAAATGGCAATATCTGACTGTATGACAAATTCCAAACATATTACAGAATTTAACCATGTGACATAATCTAATCATGAGGAATAATCTGAGCATGCTTCGGCGCATGTGACATAATTCTACCATGCAACATGATCAGACCATGTAGCATAATCCGACCATGTAACATAATTCGAACATGAAACATAATCAGACCATGTAACACAATTTAACAATGTAACATATTCCGAATATACAACATAATTCGATCATACAACACAATCCGACCATGTGACAAAATCCAACTTTGTGACATAAACCATGCAACATAATCAAACCATGTGACAAAACCTGACCATGCAACACAATTCGACCATGTGACATAATCGTACATGTGACATAATTAAACCATGTTAAAAAGTCTGACCATTCAACATAATTGACCATGTTACATTATCCGGTCATCCAACATAATAGACCATGCAACATGATCTACCATGTGACAAAATCCGAACATGCAACATTATCTGACCATGCATCATTATCTGACTATGCAACATAATCGGACCTAGCCACATAATTAAATCATGCAACATAATCGACCATGTGACATAATCCGATAATGCAAACAAAATACCATGTGACATACTGGGATCATGCAACATAATCGACCATGCAACATAATCTTATTGACCATGTGACATAATCCGATCATGCAACATAGTCGGACCATGTAATATAATCCGACCATGCAACATAATCTGACCATGCAACATAATCGACTATTTGACATAATCTTACCATGCAACATAATCGACTATGTGACATAATCTAACCATGCAACATAATCGAAACATATACCCATAATCTGGATATGCAACATAATCGATCATTTTTTATCGACTATATGACATAATCTAACCATGCAACATAATCGGAAAATATACCCATAATCCAAGATAAGCGATCTTTTTTTATTTTTTTTTTTATTTTCTTTAGCACTGCTTTTTATGCAATATAATCGACTAGCAACATATTCTAACCATGTGACATACTCCAACCATGTGACTTAATCTGACCATGCAACATAATCGGACCATGTGACTTAAACCGATCATGCTAGTCGACTGACGTGTTGCCGTAAGACGTAATTTTACGTCAAACAGACATACACCGTCTTAGCCGATTAAGGCTTTACAGACTGAATAAATGATGTGGACAACTTAGGATTAACATTCAACACCCAGTACCGAGATGAGAATTGAACCCATGCACTCTGTGGACCAGCGATCAAAAAATCTAACTTCAAATACATATTTAAGAAAGTCAGAAAATCAGAAAAATATCGTGTATTTGAATCGCAAAAATGAACCAAACATCAAATTTTGGTGAAGATCTGAAGATCAAATTGTCAGAAACCTAACAAAAAAAATCTCCGTTTCTGAAATTTACATCCGTTTCCATGCATGCAATCAAATATTAATTATTAATATTATTTTGAATATTTATTTTTAAATATGAATCAAAACTTTAAAAAAATCCAAATTTGTAACCTTAGGTATCTCAATTTTCAATCAATTATTGACTACTTTTTTGAAATACACAGAAAAAATTATTTTCTGTTAAATTACAGTAAATGTCCTGTAACAAAAAGGAGCAGGACATTTACCGTTATTTTACAAGTCGAGGACATTTATTTTTAAGAGGCTATATAAAATTACAGGCCTGTAGATTAAAGCGACCTGTAATTGCAAACGACCTGTAATTGCAAGTGACCTGTAATTCCAAGCTATCTGTTAAACAATACGCACGTAATTTAATTGATTTGATTTACTTCAATATAGTGAAATTTCATTGCTAAATAAAACAAAATTTTATTCGTATATACATTATTTATTTTTTACCATAAACCCAATACACTGAGACAACTCAGCATATTTTAAAGGATTTTATTTTTTTTATTCTCATGAGTTCGCGTTCTTATTAATCGGCCACCGTGCGGAGCGTGAAATCATAAAACGGGCCAATTTCACTAAAGGATGTTAAATTATAACACAAAACGAACCGAAACGACTTCATCATCATCATCGTCGTCGCCAGTCGGACCATCCTCATCGGTGCCGTTACTATCGTTTATCTTAATACAATTGTCCGACTTTATCCAAATTTCGCACGGAAATTGGCCGGATTTTCAAAAAAATAACAATGTTATTTCATTTAAAGGCATAAGTTTTTCCGAAAATTCAGTAACCGTATAAGGAAAGAGTTGTCCTCCATCGTGTGTACCGCCGCACAAGGGAAAGACTTTTCTTCGTGTGATCGCATGTGGATTCTTAAGCTAGCGCTGCTTACGATTCTCCTGACATTTCGACTAGATCAACTTCTTGGCCGTTGGCTCGATTCGAATCTAAAAAGGAAATAAAATTCATAAATAGAAATCTTTAGATATGGATTTGTAAAATGGCTCGATAGTCGAAACTCAGTACTTACGTTCTTATTAGAACAGACCTTTATACTTTGGTTACTTTTCAACGGTCGCTCACCGATTCTAGAGAAAATTTCTCAATGTCTCGAAATTAGCCCTCTTCGTCAGAAAGTTCACATCTCGTATCACTAGGGAAAAGCAGTGGACTTTGCAGCCGCTTCTAGTGCGAAAATCATCGCTTGCCGTTAAGCTTCCGAGCGATATGTTTGATCGGTTTTAACCCAGCTTGCCTTTGTTGTTCTTCAGGGGGTTTTACCTGCATGTTTTGAGCTGGTACATTGTTAGAAAAACCGCACACTCCGTCGGTTCGCAGGGCAATTTCATGAGACCGCGATGGCTTTTCCTTTTTGATCAATCCTACACCTGTGCGTAAAAAAGAAAAAAAAACAAAACAGAAATAAATAAATGCACATGAAAAATCTCTTAATACTAAGGTACCCAATTTTTTTCTGTTGATTTCTGTAGGCTAAAGTTAGGCATCATAAAATAGCCCCATATTAGCCTATTACAAAGTTTTGCATACAAATGTTCACTTTCGAATGGTAGGCATCCGCAAAAAGCTTTTCATTTTCCACTTCCGCCACCGCGGCTCGATCGGATTCGTTTCTGTCGTCATCCATTTTTTTTTTTCAAAATAGCGGCATCGTCTCAGGCGCTTCCTAAAATGTAAAATCTCATTAGAATTGCCATGAAAATTTTTAAAAGGATATACGTTTTTCAGGTTTTTGTTTTGTTTTAAATTTGCAGACAAACCTTTGGTAACGGATTGCTGACGATCGGGATGTTTAACTTGCAATCGGAAAAATGTTAACCCGTGTCATGGCCTCATGGGCGGGGACAATTTACTGGGAGGAAGGTTTCGTTGTTCGGTTGCTGATAGAGGTTCAACACTTCATGGCAAATGTGTTCGAGGATATCCATGGTGACGTGTTGGACGAACATATCCCACCAATTGAGATGTTTCGACTGTGTGCCGATCCAATCTAACACCATAATTTGACTCAGCTTACTGGCCACAAAAATGAAAGCAACGGCAATGGTTTCCGGTTCTCATTGCAGACACGTACTGTTGTACTCAGAGAGTCGTTCTCGAAATACCAAGCCATTTGAACCATTTTTTGAAGCTTGAAAGAATATGGATGCTATACCTAAAAATAAGCGTTCAAATTAATATCAACATCGATCCAATCAAATAAAACAGCCTAACTTGCCTGCAGATCCAGTTTGATAGTTTGGAGCAGAATTCTTTGCAGCGTTATGACTTCTTCCTTTCATCGCCAAGACAGGTACTACTGATCACTGAGCAGAAGAACTTAGCCGTCTTGACGATGTCTTTGGCCCAGAGGTGCAAAGAGATCCCTACATGTAGCATGCAGCGCACGACTTTTAGCCGATTCTAACAGACCGACGTCAGCCACGAAAGAATCGTCTTGCAAAGTTGCAGACTGATTCTTTCTCCCTTATGTGCAGAACGTCGAACGTGTCTGCAAGTAAAAGCCAACCGCGCGGTAAAATCCTTTGACTGCACGTTCCGAAAATTACAAACGATTCTCCGAAGTTAGGAACAGTTGCAAACTTGCAAGCCCGAAGATAAAATCCCTTGAGCCGAACAGAAAGAATCATTTCCGAAGATAGCTACAGTCTGCAAGTTGCTTGCATGCAGCGCGATGATGCGATGTACGTTTGCAAACTTGCAAGTTACAGGCAGAACCGTAGACCCGTTCTTGTGCGGTTCGATTTGATCCATCCCAACCCAACCTAAAACCGAACCGAATCCATGGCATGGTGTAAGAAAATGATAGGCCGAGGTGCCGTCGACTATCCATTCAGTTGCCGTTCAGCCAGCGAAGCGGCATGCCGTACGACAAGAGCAAGGATATGTTGAAGTTGTTGTTGTTGGTGCCTTCGTGTTCGTTTCGTTTTCTTCTAAGACGGATTCGAAAGGAAGTGGTGCCCAAATTTTATTTGAATTTTCAATTATCATACCAGGGTGATTGATATAAATCATCAAAGCAAATACAAGCAAATTTGTTTTGATTATAACTTTGTCATTTTACAAGTTATTTATAAACACAAAGTTGTTAATTAAAACTGATCCAAACACTGTTGGAAAATCATCTATATTGTTTTATAACAGAGCTGCCTTAAAATTCTTTAAAGTTTCGTTCCGAAAAATTCAATCGATTCTCCAAAGGCAGGATCACTTGATTAGTAGGATCACAGATTAAATTGTGTGAATTTCAATTTTAGAATTCAGTTTCATTTGCTTAGACATGTATAAGAATCACGTCATCTTTACCAAGTTATCTACAGTTTTTACAGAAAGTTTTTACAGATCGGTACAAAACTCAATAGAAATTCAGTGCTTGCTCGTCGTCATTCCAACCTTGAACTCAAAAACTTCACACACTGTTTGATTCGAATCTTCTGTCAAAGTTTTATAACTTGGTTTTAATTAATTTCGCGTCCTGAACTCGAATTTTTGGTCAGATTTTGTCTATCGCATCCAGTATTACTGATAAGGCTTTTAAAAATCAGTGCTATGATAAATCAATAACTGTCTATATATTATTTTTTACTTCTTTGCTGAAGACTGTAAAGCGTTTTAAGTTATACTTTGAAAAATATCTATAATTCATTTTGGTATAAAATTTCATCAGAATTTCGTCTCAACAGAAGGAAGAAAAAATTTCTTTTACTTCAAAGCCAAAATTACTTGCAGTCTTCGTAGAAACTTAAATTTTAAAAATCTTACTCAACGGTTGCTATTTATCTCAGATATTACGAAACTGCTTATAAAAAGCTGGACGTTTCACGGTTAAACATATCACGCTTTCGCCCATCAATCAGTCAATTGCATAATCTTCAAAATAAGAAGTATGGAAACTGAATAAATTATTGATTTATGTTTCAAAGTCAGCAACTTATGTACTTTTTATCAAAATAAATTGACTAAAGGATTAACATGAATGAACATTTTCATACAAATCGGAATTTTTTATTCAAGTTTTTTAAACTGTTTGCGTATCTTTCGTAACGAACTTTTGAAATCTGCCACTTTTAAGTTTAACTTCGCGAGAACTACTATGAAGAATTTTTGCAAAAGGCTTTGATAAGTATCTCAAATATCAAAATTTAAATAAAACAAGTCCAAAAAAGTAGATTTTCAAACAACTGCTGAATCACATATTTGAAAAACGCTGAATCACATTAAAAAAACGCTTTGATACGAAATATGAATTAATGGCATGAAATCAAATAACATCGCGTTTAAAGGTTGAAGTGACAGTGAGCACTTAGCTTATTTAATAGAACTATGAACGGTAATGTGTATCAACTCCATTTCATTTTACAACGGTGACCAAAAAGGCACTCAGCTCGATCATTTTATGTTAACCTGATTTTCTTTGATTTTTCTTTTCAAGCTCCTTGAATTTGTGAATGTTGGCAACCCTGCTCTCAATACTGAATCTTTAATATGTGATTCTATTTTATCAAGTGATCCTATCCATGGAGAATGGATTGAATTTTTCGGGCCGCAGCTGTGTTATAAAACAATAAAGATGATTTTCCAACATTTTTAAGATAAGCTTTTATTAACACTTTTGTATTCATAAATAACTTGTAAGATGACAAAGTTATAATCAAAACAAACTAGTTTTTATTTGCTTTGATGATTTATCTTAAACACCCTAGAATGATCATTGAAAACTCAAATAAAATTTGGGCACCACTTCCTTTCGAATCCGTCTTAGAAGGAAACGAAACGAGCACGAAGGCACCAACAACAACAACAACTCCAACATGTCCTTACTTCTGTAGTACGGCGGCGCGCCGAGTGTTTTGCAGACAGCCATGTACATACGCTACACACGCACGCTTCGATGGCTGAACGGCAACTGAATTGATGGTCGGTGGCTGTGGCTCTTCGGCCTATCACTTTCTTTCTCCATGGATTCGGTTCGGTCGGTCCTAGGTTAGTGGAACGAATCCAACCGCACAAGAACGAGTCCACCGTCCTGTAACTTGTAAGTTGCAACTTGCAAATTTGCAAACGTACATCGCATCATCGCGCTGCATGCAAGCAACTTGCAGACTGTAGCTATCTTCGGAAATGATTCTTTCTGTTCGGCTCAAGGGATTTTATCTTCGGGCTTGCAAGTTTGAAATTTTCGTAACGTGCAGTCATCGCGACTTTTACTTGCAGACACGTTCGACGCTCTGCACGTAAGGGAAATAGAATCAGTCTGCAACTTTGCAAGATGATTTTTTCGGAGCTGACGTCGGGCTGTTAGAATCGGCACTGCATGTTTCATGATGGGATCTCTTTGCACCTCTGCTTTGGCCTTTTTAAGTTTTTCCTCCACCTGCAGGAAGGTTTCAAACGAATGAAACATGTAGAAGCGATGAAAGTCATCTGTGGCTACTGTATTAAGCTCAATGCTAACTAATAGGCCGGTTTGTATGATGAATCGGGCTCCCTCCTTCCGGTAGCGCCGTTCCGTCTCGTAGTCGACCCCAATCAAGCTGGAGGGCGCACTGCGGAAAACATACTACTGAAACGGAAAATTTCATTAGAATTGGTAAAGACTCATTTGCCGGAGATATATTCACCTGAACTGCTTCCACACTTACTCCGGGCCGGAAATTTTGCTTTCTCGAACCACATTTAGCGAGCCAGTACTTCTTTCAGTGAATGGTACTGGCCCGAAACACCGCAGTACAGAAAGAATCGAAACCAAAACAACAAAATAAACCGTCAGCGCGCGCGCTTTTGACGTTTTGATTGTGTGCATGTGATGCCAGGCGCTCTTATTTTTTTTATTTGTAACTGAAAATTATTGGACGCCACGTAATTTATCATCATAGAATTATTTTTCAACCTGTAAAATTACAGTAAATATCATACTCCTTTTTGTTACCGGACATTTGCTGTAATTTCAAATGATTTTCTATGGACTTTCAAATGAGTTGATTGAAAATGACATGTTCCTCGAATTACAGTTCGTTTTACTTTAGAGGGCAGCATATTCAATGACACGTAATAGTCATTATTTTTTTTCTGTGTACTTTTTTGGTGCGCTTTCTTTTTCTCTGACACTCTATTTTGAATGATCGTTTTCTCTTGTATTAAGCCTAAACTTTGCAGTGAAGCGAGTACAAGTTCTTCCTGGCATCAAATAAAAGTATTTGGCAAAAATTTCTAGTGTACCAAACTGTAGTGTGAACCACTGGAAAAATTTCCGAGTTGTTTGATTTTTTGTTATGATTTTGTGGACATTGTGGACACCCCTGAAGTGGTCTACAGCGTTACCTAAAGCAATCTATAGGTATCAGTAATTAAAAATTCAAAATTCCATGTTGATTTGCTTTAATCAATAGATACAAATACAAAAGAATCCGTAAGCTTAAAACAAAGGAATTAAAATGCACATCACTAGTTTTGGGAGGCTTTATGACACTACAACCATCACTGAATCAGAATGGGGGTAGGCTTAATAGTGGCACGTTATCACTATCATTGAACAAATCAATTGAAATATTGAAATAAGAATACATACTAACACTTGTTTCCAGAGGCATAAAGTAGAAATCAGGGAGGTCGTGCTTATTCAACATAAGAAATGCACAGCTCTTCAACCCATTCAACTATTGAAGAGTTGAGAAGCCTCCGCTGAACGAAAGCTCTCCTTCAAAGCGAGCCCCTTCAGCTATTGAAGAGCACACGTCGTTGATTTGATGCGTATTTCGGTAGCCACTTTTCTCCACATTGAGCTGTTGCTACTCTCCTCAAGTGAGCTTCCAACTTAACAGCGCGCTTTATTATGTCTACATGTATACTAAGCTGATGGTAAAATAGAGAGAGAAAAATTTAAAAGAAACAGGCTTAAGAGTCAAAGCGGAATGCGTCAATCTTCTTAGCATACGAATTAATTGGTTTTCGAAATTTGTTAAGCCGCTTTGAGCGCGGCTCTTCGGCTTTTCTCAAAACCGTGAAACGCGCTGTTGTTAACCATCTTGAGACCTACCGACAGACAGCCGAAATGAAGATTTTTTCCGTCTTCGAAATGGATATGAACGTTATTATCGATTGTTATAATTGCTTTTTTGTTTTGGTTGTGGGGGAGATCATTTCGATTGGAATTATAGAGCAACAACGAATTGCAGCATCTGAAGCAGCGACCTTGATCTGATATTCACGCCAAGCCAAAAGACGACCTACACCCACTTTTAAACGACCCGCTAGGCTAGGAATGTTTAGCATACATATGACCCAGTCGCGAGAAAAAAAAAAGGGCTGCAACATGGGATTGGGCCTACCATAGAGAGAGATCCGTTACCGAATGACCCAAAGATGACAGGTAACTTATGGCCATTCACACTCTCACAGGGCGGCATCACTCTGTCAGGTCATCATTTTTGGTTGATGTGGGCAAATACCTATGTATGGTTAGCCCAATTGTTGCTCGAAAAGCATCGCGGCAGCATCACTCACTTGAAACGACGACGATCGACCTTCCATCCATCCATCCGTCCGATCCGCGAATGGGCGTACCTCCCATTCCTTGTGTTTTTGTGGGGCGACAAACGGCTAAGCGTAACTAAGCAGCATGACAGTTTTACGTCGGGATTATTCAAATTTAATAATTTGTTCGGTCCAATGAGCTTATCGCTGTTTATTTGACGCCGCCGGCTGACCGTCTCGGCGCAGTTAGCGAGCTGTGTCTGTTTCGAAGTGCTCCAGTAGTGTGCCGCGCCACGAGCTGTTCGCGTGCGTGACGGATCAGGAACCATAAATGCAGGTTTGCATGTCAACAAAATGGACATGGGTTGGTTAAGCTTGAGAAATATGTTTCAAGAACCTTATAACAGAAACATAAAGGTCAAAATTGAACTCATGTTATTTCAAATTTTTTAGCAATGAGGATCTCAAATCTCAACCTCGACGTAGATTCTTATCTCAATCTTATTGTTCATTTTTAGATTGATCTCGATCTTCACAAATTCCATCTCCATCTCCATCTCCATCTCCATCTCCATCTCCATCTCCATCTCCATTTCCATCTCCATCTCCATCTCCATCTCCATCTCCATCTCCATCTCCATCTCCATCTCCATCTCCATCTCCATCTCCATCTCCATCTCCATCTCCATCTCCATCTCCATCTCCATCTCCATCTCCATCTCCATCTCCATCTCCATCTCCATCTCCATCTCCATCTCCATCTCCATCTCCATCTCCATCTCCATCTCCATCTCCATCTCCATCTCCATCTCCATCTCCATCTCCATCTCCATCTCCATCTCCATCTCCATCTCCATCTCCATCTCCATCTCCATCTCCATCTCCATCTCCATCTCCATCTTCTTCTTCATCTTCTTCTTCATCTTCTTCTCAATCTACCTTCTTTTTTCAACTTCAATCTCTAATCCTTGTTTGTTTTGCTTTTATTTATTCTCGCTACTTATGACTCAGCTTTGAAATGCTGCATGCCTTCAAAAAATCCAGCTAAAAAAAAATTCCTCAAAACTGTAAACGTTGAACGGGTTTAAAAAAAAGGTATTTGTTCAAACAAATGTTACTTGTTATATCCTTATCGTGAAATTTTTGAGGGCCTTCAAGCAAATTCAATTGTTCAATTTGTGTTGACATATTGCGGACCATATACGAGATTTCTTGGATAAATTTCTCTTAAGTTTTAAAACAATCCACAAATTGTTAAACAACTTTTTTTAAATTTACGAAACGTTTCGGGTTACTTTTCTTCACTCATCATCAGACGTAAAAAATAAAGCAGCACAATTTTATTCTGTTCGGCTGCTTGTCGGTTTGTTAACAGTAAACACTGCTTTATTTTTACGACTCATGATGGGTGGAGAAAAGTAATCCGAAAGGTTACGTAAATTTAAAACAGTTGTTTCACTCACCGAAAAAACTCAATAACCAAATCCCGAATAAAAATTTAAAACAGTTGTTTCACTCACCGAAAAAACTCAATAAGCAAAAACCGTATAAAAAGTATCGGTGATAAGCTTTAATTCATCATTATAGTCCACAAAATCAAAGAATTTGCATAAATTACTCATCTCTGATGCTTTGAGTGATGTGAAACCAATGGATTAGCTCAAGAAAAAGGTGTCAGCTCATAGTAAATAAAGTAAAAGTTGTGTTAAATTTATAACAATCCCTAATCCGGTAACGTTTCCAAATAGCAATATGTACTATCTAGAATGGAACATATCATTTTACTTTATAAACGGTCCCCTCTAATTGCCCAATGCATCCGTTGGGATCAATTTCCGTTCAAAATTTGGCAGCCAACAGATCGCTTCTCGCCGTCGGACCAAAAAAATCAATTCATTTATAATTGCGTACCCATTCTGATCCGGGGAACTGAACAAATTTGGCCGCTTCATCGGTTGAAAAGCATCAAGGTCAGTGTCAGTTAAAAGTTCCCACCTCACCCACCATTTTGTATGCAGATGTGAACAGTTTTGGGAAGCGCAGACAAGAAATTGATTCATTTCCTCTTTTGGGTCGTCGTCTTTATATTTGGTTGAAAAAATAGGTATGTAAACGAAAGATTTCAAAAGGTAAGCGCCGGGGACCACCCACTTTAAATTTAGTTCGATTGACGAGCAAAGAAACAGGAAGCATCGAGCGTCCGGCATCGAGCCCACTTAGCTGTAGGTACTTGCGCACGACACCGGTTCCTAAAAAGAGTGTGAAATTAACAGTAATTGACGAATACGTTATGGGTGGGTGGTAGTTATTGTTGTCATGGTTTCCAACAGCTGATCTTTGT
Source organism: Uranotaenia lowii (assembly GCF_029784155.1). Lineage (NCBI taxonomy): Eukaryota > Metazoa > Arthropoda > Insecta > Diptera > Culicidae > Uranotaenia > Uranotaenia lowii. The sequence continues at coordinate 111,472,583 of NC_073692.1, forward strand.
CATGTGTCATTTCCACACAAAACGTTTAGCCAGACACCGGTGAGTTGCCGGTAATTTTGGATGAATTGTTGGTTTTTTACTTGGCTTTTTTGGGCATGACACAACAAATAAACGAAAACGCCCACCAGTGACCTTGAATGTTATGTGAATCGACTATACAGTAGACAAAGTGTCAATTCATTGAAACTGAGAGTGATATTTCTTAAACGAGATTCGCCGATGACTTAGAAATATTTGAAAAATCTAATTCGTACCGTCACTTCCAAAAAAAAGTGTAAAATCAAGTTTTACCTAGTTTACCAAAATATTGCCTTCTCACGGTCACGAGAATTTTCCATTCATTTTTTATTAACAAGTTGTAAAACCATACAGTTGATACACTGTCGGCATCACTAAAATAAATATACACTAGACCGCTGCATAAAATGACTTTAAGCACCCATATACTTTTTCGATGTCTTGTCAAGCATCATTGTAGATTTTAGGATGATTTGGTTGGTTCCTGATTTAGCGCAAAGCGTTTCAATTAAGAAGATATTTTTGCGTATAAAATAATCCAGAAAAATTCAAATAAGCTTTTAATGAAGTTTGTATTTAATTATTGGTTTTGCCTATTCTACAGCTTCATTTTTGGTAAAACGAGAAAATGCTTAGTATTTCATGAAAAAAGTTATGACCATTTTCAAATTAGAAATCTGAATTCAATGAATATTATTGAAAATTGGCAGGTTTTCTGGCTAGAGCTTTCACTAATTTAAAAAAATGTTTTTGTCAAGATGAAATGATAGTTGACTTCCATTGGCTATGCAAAGCAGTTTTTGCGATTATTTATTTTCATCCTACGGTTAGACAGCTTTTAAATGAGCAGTATAAAATTTGAAAAAAAAAAAATATTTTGATAACATTATGATATGATGATATGCTATGATTTTGCATAACATCGAATATCTTTTTTGGGGTAAAAGTTAGGTTTAAGGTTTGTTTACATGAAATGTTGTGCAAGCATAAAGAAGAATTTAAAATCCAAAGAACTTTCAGCACATCTCTGGTGAACTTTGAATGAAAAAAATGTTATCCCATACAAATTTCTTTACAAAATTTAAACTCGTTGCGCTTATTCAGAACTGAATGAACCGCCTCCAAATTTTTTATTGCTATTTGTGGCAGTAAAAACAACCAAAACAAGTTATGGGAGGTGTGAAAATGAAAAAATTGAATTTTAAATACAAAGCATGCAGCGGTCTAAACTAAGAAAATAAGCTAATACAGAAAAGTCATTTAGTACGCTTACGATAGTTTAAACTCTTTTTTATGATTCAATCATAGTAAAATTATTTGTAATTTTCTTTCTTGATAGTCTTTATTTAAAAAGTTCATCAGCAGTGAAGGCTGTATTTACATTCTTATAAAGTTGGTCCGTTGTTTATTGTGATGAAATTTTTTTATAAAATATATATGGTGAGTACTGATGTGGTCTAGCGGATAGGCTGGCGCAAGTCTGGTTTTAGTATGCCAGGCATACTGGGTTCAATTCCCGGTATCGGCAAGAAAAACTTTTGAGTTCGAAATCAATAAGTTGCCGAAAAGTAAGATGTTTTTCGATGGTGTGATTTATAAATGTTACTGTCCTCTTGAACAAAAGAAACACATTCAAAAGGCAACATATATATGAAGAAAAAAACAATATTTCTTATGAAAAAAAACTTTTTTGAATCAAAAGTAAAGGACGAGGATATTATGACAGTTATGCTGAAGAAAATGAAGAACATTATTTTGATTTGTAGTTCAAGAAGTTATTTTAATTTTTTTGATAAATTGGCTTAGAAAACCAAAATTAGTTGAAATCAAGGGGTCATTCCTAAACTTCGTGATATTTTTCAACAGGGAAAACTTCCAGTTATCACATATTATATAATTTCATGCAAAATAAGTTTTTGAAACATTTAAATAAGTAAAATGGCTCAAGAAAATATTTAAAATGTGGTTCGTGTATTATGGGCGACCCCAAATTAAAAATGGATGCCAAATTTGTGTTCAGCATCCCAAAATTATGTGAATTACATGTTTTTTCACAATGAAAAAATCAGAAAACGATAGAATTCTTAAAAATTCATAATTGAATGCTAGTTGAGTTTATAAGGTAGCTATCGTTTGAGGTAAAACATTAAGATATTGAATAAGTTTTGGTTGAATTAAGTGTTATGTCAATGTCCATTGAAATAAATGGTCGATTTGATATGCAAAAGCTCTATAAAATAATAATTATTTTCCATATGCCTTTTACTTAGATAAAAACTAGATGTGCCTACACTTGACCGGTCAGAGTCGAGCCAAAAAAAGGTCAAACGGTTTTGGGTTCTTTTTAGGACCAATAACAACTGTGCAAATTTCGGTGGCTCTAGGATTTGAAATCAGCTGTACCAAAATATCAAAATTGGAAATTAGTATGGAAAATGACACTTTTTGTTCAAAAAATCCTACAGCCTCGTTGTTGCACCGATCTCAAATTTTCAAGCTGCTTCTTACTGCTGAAGATTCAAAGACAACTTTGCCCAATATCGTGAACCTCTAAGTTATGACGGTTTCAAAATTGGATAATTACAATTTAATATTTTATTTTTTTCACATCTTTTCAAATGGCACCCCAGCACTGAATTTGAGCAATGTCATATTCTGCGTCAATTTGCTATGGGAGCCCTTTTTTACCCTTTTTCAAACTTTGGATGTGTAAATTAAAAAAAATTCAACAAGTTGGTTTTTTATATCGATTTGACCAATAAGGCGAAGAATAAATCCAGGTAAAATCCGGGATTTTTCAATAACATCCAGGCCAAATTTTGTATAAAATAACTGGGTATACCCGAAAAAAATCGGACAATCTGGAAAACTTACTTTAGACATAATCTTTCCTTGCCACGATGGACGGTGTGGAAACTGAGGCTAGAATTGAGGCTGTCTTCCTGCTGGCATTGTTCCAATCCTAATAGTTATGTTCTGTAAGATTTAGATTTTTTAAATTTAAGCTTCATTGATCGAATGAAAACAGCAATTAACCCATAAATAAATGAAAAAATGGAAAATCAAAACTATAAAGTTTGTTATCTCGAAAATAAGTTTCATGCACTTAAACATCATGCGTGGAGTAAAATTTAGTTTGAGCATTGAATCAACGCGAAATGGCTTAATTTCTTTGAAACTTAATAAAAGCGTGAATTTAACAGTGATTTGGTTTCAAAAATAAAGATAGAAAAAATATATTTAATCTAGGATAAAAATCGATGGCAATGACTGATAAAGCCAATAATTTGCCTAATCAATTCCATTGTATGGGATTTTTTTAAATATCTGACGGATTTGCACCGGAAATTTTCAGATTTTCTCAAACATTTTCAATTCTGTTAATTTTTGCGAATTCAAACTCATAATTTAAAGTAGATTTATCAAATTTCTTATTTTTGAGATATTTCAAATTTAAATTTTTTAAAAAAGAACAATCTTAATCACCAAATATTTATCGAAAAATACACCAAAATATGCCATTTACACCTTAAAAAATAATGAAAGAAATCATGACAATTAATCTCTATTTCGTATTGAAAACTAACAATTCTCGAAAATTGCAATCACATATACAGGTAGCGAGGGCATCTTACAGTGTCCGAGCAAAAGTATTTGTCAATGCAAGGTATTTATAGTCTAATTAAATGGCAAATAAATTTTTTTTCTAGCAAAAAATAATCTTACCTCGAATATCTTTGGAGATAAAAATAAATCATATTTGAAATTTCCGGCTAAATTTAAAGACCCGTGGAGCAAATTTAGAGAATCTTTAAAACAGTCCCACGTTCAAAATTTCTTAAAATCTCGATTGTAAAAAAATAAACTCTTCGTTTGCCTAATAAAATTCAGATAATGAATGTACAATTTATATAAAATCAGTTTTAAACATATGGACTCTTCAATGCTATAGGTTTATATGAATCAAGGTGACCCGGTGTCCTTTGCTATACCTTTAAAAAAATTAATGACATTAGTGAAAATAATTTCAACTAATTTTAACTGTGACCCAGAAATGGGTCTTGACTCAAACATTCATACCGTATTTGTTTTTAACCGGGTGGCGCACTAGTTTTGCTGTCAAAGCGTTTTTTATATGCAGATGACAGCAGACAGCCACGAGATGAAAACAAATACGCTATTAGTCAGCGGAGCGTTTTTTTTTAAACAATAATTCCGACTGTGTAATTTCAAATGAAAGGCGAATAAAAGTTATACCGAGTGTCGAAGTTTATCGGTTTGAAATATCAATTAACATAGTTCTATTCGTTTCTCCACACTCTACCCTTCCTATTTCGTGAAGGAACCAAATCATGATAGAAATATTTCTTAAATTTAAATACTCTTACCCCCTCACTTTGGGAGCTATTCTTCCCCCTTCCTATCCTACGGAGGAAAAAACCTTAAATAGTCTTTGTTAAAGTTTTGTATCCAATTACCTTTTGCTGTTAAATTAGATTGCATTTGAATAAAAAGTTCTCGCGTCATCCAAAAATCTCCTCCTCCCTCCTCTCTCCGCCTCTTCTCAATAGAGAAAGACAATAGTCCAAACACATAAAATATTTCTCGAACCAAAATATACTCTCACGCCAAATTTGGTGTCATTTGCTCGACTAGTTCTCGAGTTATGCAAAAAATTATGTGGGAGACCTCCTCCCCACTTCTCATTCCTCCAGTGGAAGAAAAGATCGTAGAAACATTTCTTGTACCTAAATATCTTCCTATGTCTAAATTGGTTTCATTCGCACGATTACTTTTCGAATTATGCAAAAAATTGTATAGGAGACCGCCTCTCCCCTTCATATCTCCCCAATGGAAGTGGGGAGGAGTCCCAATTAATCACAGACACATTTCTCGTACCCAAGTAATCACCCTTATTAACTTTGAATAAAAAAAAATAAACAGACAGGCGGAGGGAAATGGTTACAGTTACAAAAAGAAAAAAAATGATGATAATAACACAATAAATAATCTTGTTGTTGGAAGAAGCTATGAGCTAATATTCATTTTAAAGATTAAAGATTGCCAAAATTCCTTAAAAAGCGTTGACAACAAGTATCTGTTTGATTTTTTTTATAAAGTAAAGTATTGACAAATGAAAATTTTCTAAAAAACCTTTCTTTTTGTTCAGTTTTTTTTAAAAAGGATCAAAGGTGAGAAAAATAAAGGAAAAAATTAAAAACCGAACCAATTAACTATCATTGCTACTGACATTGTTTTCATGTTTTAAAAGTTCGTTCCTGAACTGGTATAGTTAGGTTAAATTTTCCATTCAACTCACCATCGAAAGTTCAACGAATCGAAGGGAATTGACCATTTATAGCGTAATAATAGTATGTGTTGATAATGAAAACAAGAACCGATTGACGGTGAAAGTTAAGGCCTATAAAATGGTGCTTCCTTAAATTTTAATGACATAGTACAGTTTCGGCTTTCATTCGGCTGCTTCATTCACCTTCCTCAGATTGGATTTAGTTAGTTATTCAGTTTGCTACATAGTGAATGGTTGATTTTGCCCTAGCCCGACATACTGAAACACATAAGGAAATACGTATCATTCGGCTATGCTATGCCCTGTCTCAAAAACCCATTTGAGTGTGAGCATAGGCATGAACGTAATTAAGATTTATGACTTTGAAAACTGCGATCCCCAATGCATTGTTGGGAAGATTGATTGGGACGACGGACGGCCGGACGACTGAATGAAAGAGGGGTGGTAATCTTTTCAGTTTCTAAATCAACGGGAACAAAGCCTCAGAGTCATTAATACCTTCCTATGCAGAGCAGTGTGCTTGAACAATGATAAGTATTGATTTGCGGTTTCGAATCGTCCCCATCATCGCGCTTAGGCGATTCGGTGAGTAAATGACCCTGATTTCCGCAATTGGTTCCAGATTTTACACTTTACACTATTCTCGGTGACTGTCAAGTTTCACCGATAAAGCTTAAAAAAGGAGTGTTCCAAAGATAAAGGAGAAATGTTTTGTTCCTGTTATAATTGTCGAAATCCAATTGTTTGATAGAGAAACGAGAAACTTATTTCGCCTATCAGTGATCAATTTTTACCAAAAAGAATTAATCTCAGTCATGAAAGCATCAAATTTCTCGCTTGATTCTGAATGCTTGCACCACATTGCGTTAAAAAATGTTAATTGATGTAGCAAACTCTATAATTTGTGATCAAGAATTTGCAAATTTTATGCTTTGAAAAGCAGTTAACTCTGTTCTACAAAAAATGTCACGGTCACCAAATAATTTAGAACCATTCCTTAAGTTGAATCCTAGAAAAATTTCATATGAACAAGTCATGAAGACTTGTGAAAGTTTTTTTTTTCGGTTCAATACGAGTATGACAAGAAGTGTCACGGTCGCCAAATGACTGAGACTTTTTCATCAATCATTTTGAGGTTTAAATTTTTCTTAAATAGCTAGCTTTTAACTTACCGAAAGCACCCGATCCAGTTCTTTGGTTTTACGATGAGATTTTTTCTTGCTACTCCTACTGCTGGGACAGAGATTATCTTCGCCAGGTCCACTCCCTCGCCTGCCAATCCCACATCCGCCACTATCCCCATTGCATTGTCGGTGATTGTTCAGCAGATTTTTACAACCATGGCGATGGTGGTAGGAATTCAGACCGTTGAGATGGGTTTGATGAAAGTTGGCGAAGCGGGACCGATTGTGATTGGTGTGCCGTCGTAATCGGACTTCCGAATCCCGGAGTCGATCCTCTACCGCTTTGTCTAACTCATCCGAAGCTAGCTCGTCTAGCTCGACGTGGCCATCGTCCGAGTCTTGGATGTTCGGGTCCAAGTCGTCGTCATCGTCATTCTGTTCGTGATCGGCCACCATTGCTTCGTCCTCGTCCGTGATCGATTCCTCCGAGTCGTGCTCGATACCTTCGTCATCGTTGTCTGGAAGAAAAAGAATGTGAATGTAGAAGAAGTTCATAACCCTGAGAAAGAAAAGGCCCTGCACAACATGACAATACTGCGTGCATAAACGACAGTAATGAGCGTTAAAATCATCGAGTTTTATCGGAAACAAAATTCGTTTTTTCTCAAGGGGCGAGCCAAAGTCAGTCCTTGAATCGACCTCTTTTCCCAGCCAACCACCATTGGATACAAATCACGCAGCGGATTCGATAATAAAGTCAGCTGCCCATGTGGACACCAAGCGACCGTTACCGAAGATCATTTTACAAGTTCTAGTTTGTAGACTAGTTTTTTGTCAGAAGCCTTATGACTAAATGGAAATTTTAGTCTAAATAACATAGCCCTCTAAAAATTTTGTTATGTTTGCGGGTATAATCTCAAGCAACCAAAAGTCTCGTTAAAAGGTTAAACACAGCTTAATAAGCTCCATCAATGAGCTAGTGTTCGTTTCATTCTGCCCAAAATTTAAGTTCTTATAAAAACTTTAAAATTCCATTACAAATTTTAACGGCCTTCTGTTAAGCACACAAGTAATCGTGAAATGAGCAAAAAAATTTAATAATTATTTTGAGTTCTTATTCAACGTTTTAGAAAACGTTCAAAGAATCAGCACACATGAATCGATTTCGATTTTAACTTTTTGCATAGAATTATCAATACAGCTGGTGTAACATTATCTAATTTATAAATGCCTCCTCTCGAAACACCAAACGGATCCCAAATAAGCACCATAGATTTATTGCCACAAATTGGTTTCCAGTGGCGAGTACTAACTTTAAGCAACGACCAATCGAACCGCAAGAATTAAGACCCAGATCGTGACTCAGAAAAGTGCGCACGCGGTCACTTCCATCGGCAGCAACCATCAAAAGGCCAAAACTGGTTCCAACATATATGTTGAAATCTCGCTTTTCCGCATCCCTCCGCACTTCCCTACAGAAGTCCAAAGGTGCTTCGCAGGTTCCGAATCTAATTCGAAATGTCCCGCCGCAGGTGAATAATGGCATAGATACTTGGTGCCACCGCTGCTGCTGCTAGCCATCCAGTCACCCACCCACCCATCATCATCATCAATGAATGCTGCCCGAATGAAAAGAGTTTGAATTGCCGCAGCACACATGCTTGACCTTCAACTCACTCGGCTTGGCATCACCGATCCAAGATCTTGACAGCAACCGTTTCTCCATTGCATTGAAGTCGCCAGGTTTGAGCTTTTCCTCTACACATAACGGACTCCCGGGCTTGTTTAGTAGTTGGACTTTGAAGTTCAATCAAAATACATGAAAATTGAATTAAACAGAAACTACGGTGGAACCTTTACCTAAATAGTTGATCGTTGCAAAGGCGCAGCTCAGTTCCAGATTCCGACTGCAAAGTAACATGGGTTGGAAACTGCTACGGCGAAGTTTATGTTTTTATTCCACCCGACCCAATCTGACAATCGTGATGTGTTTTTTCTTAGCTGCCAGAGGAAACTCTGACACTCTAGCGGTTCCATAAATCTCCATTAGCTTCGGTTTGCTACTCATGTAGGTCCAGACGGAGGCTCTATCCATATTTAAGTTGTTTATGACATTTGGGGAAAATAGAACAACTTTTGGCGCAGTTACACTGAACTTTTAAATGTTTTCGTCAGGCAGCACATAAGATTTTTTTGTTATTGATTACTAACTGCTCTACCTGGCCTTGCTCGAATCGAAACTGAAATCTTGAGTTTCTCATTAATTGAAATTTATTGCATATTTAAATCTATGGAAATAGAATATTCAGCCTTGCACAGCACTTTCAGCTCCCGATCAGCTCTAGATGGTTCCCAGGAAACACGAAAGTTCTACCAAAAGCTCAACGCATCCCGCCAAGGCTTCGTGCCGCAAGCCGAAATTTGGCGGGATAAGAACGGAAGCATCGTCGGCCGGACAATCATGAGGCGATCAAACGGTGGAAGCACCACTTCGATGAACAAATGCAGGAGATCAAGACGGTGCTTGGGGGGAGGGAACATCGCCATATAAAACTTAACCCCCTCCTCCCTCCCCTACGGATTTTTTTTTTTTTTCAAAATAAAATTTTCACCGTAGTATCGGGAAATTACATCATCTTAAAAGGTGTTTAAAAATAAACGTTAACAAGCTAAAGGGTGTGTCACATAAAATTGCATCACGGAAAAAACGCTGTAGAAATTCGCCCAGTAGACCAACTCTTTTGAAAATTTTAGACAGTAAAATAAAAACTATTAAACAATTTTTGACATTTTTTTTTATTCATACTTCGCGCCCACGCCCGTATGCTCGCACCTCCCTCTTTGCCCTGTCCATAAGGTACAACTTCAGGTTGTAGTTTTTCTTAACAGAAATCCATTTTCTCTTGAAGTCCACCTCCGATTTGACAACTTTTCGTACCACTCCAACACGTCCTTTGAATAGTGGCACGAAGCGAGATCCGGCCAGAAGATGGTCGAGCCCTCGTGCTGCTTCAATTGTGGTAGTAAAGGGTAATACGGTCAAAATTTGGTCAAGGGAAAACGCGTGCAAATCGGTGAAATCGTTTATTTGAAAAATCAAATTAAATTTCAGTTTCAAGTTTAATTGGAATAAAATTCAGGAAAAATATTCAGTTAGGCTTCTGCTTTTCCAAATACGAATTGCGGGTCTTACGCTTAACCCCTGCCATTAGATTTTGTACAACCACCTTGTCCACCTTCTTCGCCCCAGAAAGCCAGTTTGCCTTGAACTGCTGCTCGTCCTTAGCAGTTTTTTTTGGTTTTCTTTAGGTTCCGCTTGACAATAGCCCAGTATTTCTCAATTGGGCGGAGCTCTGGCGTGTTGGGAGGGTTCTTGTCCTTGGGAACCACCTGCACGTTGTTGGCGGCGTACCACTCCATGGCCTTTCGACCGTAATGGCAAGACGACCAATCTGGCCAAAACAGTACGGAACAACCGTGTTCCATCAGGAAAGGCAGGAGACGTTTATTCAAAAACTCTTTTAAGTCAATTTCTTGGTTGACAGTCCCGGAAGCTATAAAAATGCTGCTTTTCAAGCCACATGTATGGATGGCTTGCCAAACCAGATATTTCTTCGCGAACTTTGACAGTTTCATGTGCTTGAAAATATCTGCTACCTTTCCCGTCCTTTTGCCGTTTAAAACTCCTGTCCCGAAAGCTGCTTGTAGTCGGCTCTGACGTAGGTTTCGTCGTCCATTACCACGCAGTCAAACTTCGTCAGCATCGTCGTGTACAGCCTCCGGGATCGCGCTTTGGCCGTCGTATTTTGTTTATCATCGCGAGTTGGAGTCATTACCTTCTTGTAAGTCCATAGTCCGTCTCGGTTTTTGGCTCGATGCGCGGTTGTAGACGATACACCCAGCTTATTTGCGGCATCTCGGAGAGAGGGGTTAGGGTTTAAACTAGCGGCAACTCTCTGTGTCGTCTCAGTGGCTTCCGGTTTTCGATTTACCCCCGATCCAGACTTCCTGGCTGTCTACAAACGTTCCCCAAACACTGTAATTACATTTGCAACGGCAGATTAGGCAACTTTGAACGATTTTGCTAGTTATCCGTGCGAGTAGCTTGGGTGTTATTTCACACACACACACACACACACACACACACACACACACACACACACACACACACACACACACACACACACACACACACACACACACACACACACACACACACACACACACACACACACACACACACACACACACACACACACACACACACACACACACACACACACACACACACACACACACACACACACACACACACACACACACACACACACACACACACACACACACACACACACACACACACACACACACACACACACACACACACACACACACACACACACACACACACACACACACACACACACACACACAGACACCCACACCCACACACACACACACACACACACACACACACACACACACACACACACACACACACACACACACACACACACACACACACACACACACACACACACACACACACACACACACACACACACACACACACACACACACACACACACACACACATACACACACACACACACACACACACACACACACACACACACACACACACACACACACACACACACACACACACACACACACACACACACACACACGTCAAATTGATATTGACCAAATTTTGACCGTATCACCCTTTAAGCGCTTCTATGTGCACTTCTTAAGGTAACTCTGCCCGTTTACGACCGGCACGATCGTCAGGAAGGCGGCGCTCCGCTTTCCACAAGAGCAGATCGCTTGCCACACCATGTACTTTTTGGCTACTGAATTTGTCCTCTGCGAAAAACAACAGGTCCGGCAGCTGACGAAAGTCCGCTTTGACGTAGGTTTCGTCGTCCATTACCAGGCAATGCGGCTTCGTCAGTATTTCGGTGTACAGCTTCCGGGCCCGCGTCTTCTTTACCATGTTTTGCTTTCGCCCGCTGGACGAATGAACTTGACAAGTTCAGCTTTTTGGCAACATCCCGGACCGAACTTCTCGGATCACGTCTAAACTGCTTAACTATGCGCTTGTGATTTTTTTCACTGACGGAGTATCCATTTTTGGACAGGTTTTCGAAGTATCGTTTTAGTACTCTGCTGACCGTGGATTGAACGATTCCCAGCATCTTACCGATGTCCCGATGTGACAACTCCAGATTCTCGAAATGAGTGCGCAGTATTAATTCACGACGCTCTTTTTCGTTCGACAACATTTTTCCAAATAAACGAAAAATTGACAGTGAAGCATGGCCAACTTGATCTATACACTCTTATCTGATTATAAGCGAATGCTGAAGATATAATTCCTAAAATTTAAATTTCTACAGCGTTTTTTCCGTGATGCAATTTGATGTGACACACCCTTTAGTCAGAAATTTCGCTCGTCTCTGGCGGAATAAAGGGTAATACGATCAAAATTTGGTCATTATCAACTTGACGTATTTTTTTCAATTACGCATATAAAAAACCTGAACACCTCTCATTTTGAAGGTGTGTGTGTGTGTAGAATGTTGCTCTTATTTTGATTTTGGAATTCACTCTTCAGTTGTCAAAATGCCGTCCAAGGAAGAAGAGCAGCGTATCAAAATTTTGTTCACGCATAGCGAAAATCCGAGCTACTCGCACGCAAAGCTGGCTAAATCGCTAAAAGTTGCCAAATCAACCGTTACAAATGTAATTAAAGTGTTTGGGGAACGTTTGTCGTCAGCCAGGAAGTCTGGATGGGGGCGAAATCGAAAACCGGAAGCCGCTGAGACGACAAAGAGAGTTGCCAGTAGTTTCAAGCGAAACCCTAACCTCTCTCTCCGAGATGCCGCAAATAAGCTGGGTGTATCGTCTACAAACGTGCATCGAGCCAAAAAACGAACCGGACTGTCGACTTACAAGAAGGTAGTGACTCCAAATCGCGATGATAAACAAAATACGACGGCCAAAGCGCGATCCCGGAGGCTTCACACGACGATGCCGACGAAGTTTGACTGCGGGGTAATGGACGACGAAACCTACGTCAAAGCCGACTACAAGCAGCTTCCGGGACAGGAGTTTTATACGACAAAAGGAAGGGGAAAGGTAGCAAATATTTTCAAGCACATGAAACTGTCAAAGTTCACGAAGAAATATCTTGGCAAGCCATCTGTACCTGTGGCTTGAAAAGCAGCATTTTCATATCTTCCGGGACTATTTTGGCCGCATTTGGCATCTTGCCATTACGGTAAAAATGCCATGGAGTGGTACGCCGCCAACAACGTGCAGGTGGTTCCCAAGGACAAGAAACCTCCCAACACGCCAGAGCTCCACCCAATTGAGAAATACTTGTCAAGCGGAATCTAAAGAAGACCAAAAAACTGCTAAGGACGAGCAGCAGTTCAAGGCAAACTGGCTTTCTGCGGCGAAGAAGGTAGACAAGGTGGCTGTACAAAATCTGATGGCAGGGGTTAAACGTAAGGCCCGGCAATTCGGATTTGGAAAAGCGGAAGCTTAACTGAATATTTTTCCTGAATTTTATATTAATTAAACTCGAAAAAGAAATTTAATTTGATTTTTCAAATAAACTGTTTCACCGATTTACACGCGTTTTCGCTTGACCAAATTTTGACCGTATCACCCTTATTATGTTTATACCTTACACTTTATCACATAATGCTCAACGACTTGACGAAGAAAAACAATAAAGATTAACTCTATTACACCATTGAAACCTACGTTGTAACTTAGTTTTCAACTATTTGAAATAGGAATTGGAACCCAGTCGTAAAGTGATTTGAGTAAATTTAGCAGAAACATGTAGATCTCCAAATGCAGGTTTACAGAAAAAATACAGTTAGATCCATTAGCAGTAAAGGTTTTTTTTGTGCTTGTAAAAAATCAGCTTAATCCAAGTTATTACCTAAATGTCACCGGAAACATAGCTCCTCTGGTAGAGAAAAAAAACCAAAGCTCTACATTCCACTTGAAAAAATATTTAAAGTTTGCTTTAGACACAACTGAAAGTAATTAAAACCAACTAGATTTGTTATGTTCCTTTAAACCGGTGCTGCTGGAACGGCAGTCATTTACATGTAAACGTGACACATTAATCAAAAGTGCACCCAGTGCAACAAGGTTACCCTCGTGAAAATAGTTAGGCTCCAGAAATCTATAAGGAAAAAAAGGGTGGCATACCATATTTCCTTTCTCCCTTTCTCACCCAGCTCCAGAATGGTCATATTTTAGGAGAAATTATTTGCACGCTAAAACGGCCAAATTTATTAGTCTCATTTCACCGCCGCTGGTCTCCAGCCAGTGAGGTGCAGCACAGGAATTTCGACTCTCATGAAATTTGTTGTCAGTTAGTGGGTCTTTTTTATAAGAGAGGTGATGCAAAATGAGACACACCTTTAGACAACCACCACCCCCTGACACCACCCTCACCGCAAAAAACCTAAAGCTAATAACACAAAAAAAAAAATAAAAACATGTTTGCCGCAGTTCGCTCGCGTGCAGGCCGTCATGTCACGATTAAGAATTTGAAATATTGGCTGCTGAATCGGTTGAAAACTGGAGTTGATCGCAAGGGTCTACTAAAACAGTTGAAATTATATATCTGAACTTACTAGCTAACGCCCCGTACGTGCATAGGACTTGTTTGCGTTCCGGAGCTTGGTAATCGGTTGGGTTTCCACAAATACTTAGTTTGCGGATAGGTGACATGTCGTTATTTATGACCGAGTGAACCAAAATTCACAGCAATGAAATTATGTTCCACTTTGATGACAAGGTGTGCTTGAAAATTTTGAGGCTTATGATTTTGACTGTAAAATACAGTCGAACAATAGCAACAAAAGATTTATCGTACCCACCAAAAAATTCTCAAATCGTAAAATTTTTTAAATAATTATAGTCGTATGATTTGTCAAAAATATTTCAAACCATCAAAATTATTGTTATAGGTTACAATTATCAAAATTGCAAAAAAAGTAAAATATGTCCAAATGGTAAAAATTATCAAAACAGTTAAAAATATTTAAATTTTCAAACTAAAAGATACACACGAATAACTCAAAAATTAAACAACAAAAAAATCAAGTTAAAAGAAAAAACAAAAAAAAATTACATAAAATTTCACAAAAACTACACACAAAATGACACAAAAATGTCTAAAAAATTACACAAATATAACACAAAATGTCCCAAAAATGACATAAAAATGGCACAAAAATAAAATAAAAATGACACAAAAAAACTAAAACGACACAAAAATGACACAAAAATGACACAAAAATGGCACAAAATTATCACAACACTATGGCACAAATGACAAAACAAAAATAACTCAAAATAACCCCCCGAAGACACAAAAAAGAAAAAAAATGTTTCGAAAATGTCACAAAAATCAAATAAAAAACCTCAAAATTGAAAGAAAAATGACACAGAAAAGACTCAACAGAAAATTAGCGAAAAATAACACGAAAACCACTCCAAAATGACAAAAATGACAAAAATAATAAAAAATGACAAAAATGACAACAAATGATAATAATGACAAAAAACCAAAAATAACAAAAATGTTAAATATTAAAAAAGTAACAAAAATGGTAAAAATAACAAAAATAACAAAATTGACAAAAATGACAAAAATAACAAAGAAAACAAAAAATGACAAAAATTACAAAAAAATGACGAAAATGACTAAAATTACAAAAATGGCAAAAAATGACAAAAATGCCAAAAATGACAAAAAATGACAAAAAATGACAAAAATGACAAAAATGACAAAAATGACAAAAATGACAAAAATTACAAAAAATGACAAAAATGACAAAAATAACAAGATGACAAAAATGACAAAAATTACAAAAATGACAAAAATGACAAAAATGACAAAAATGACAAAAATGACAAAAATGACAAAAATGACAAAAATGACAAAAATGACAAAAATGACAAAAATGACAAAAATGACAAAAATGACAAAAATGACAAAAATGACAAAAATGACAAAAATGACAGAAAGACAGAAATGACAATACCGAAAAAAGTGACAAAAATGACAAAAATGACAAAAATGACAAAAATGAAAAAAATGACAAAATTTACAAAAATGACAAAATTTACAAAAATGACAAAATTTACAAAAATTACAAAAATGACATAAATGACAAAAATGACAAAAATGACAAAAATGACAAAAATGACAAAAATGACAAAAATGACAAAAATGACATAAATGACAAAAATAGCACAAATGCCAAAAATTGCACAAATGCCAAAAATTACAAAAATGATTAAAATGACAAAATTGACAAAAATAACAAAAATGACAAAAATGACAAAAATGACAAAAATGACAAAAATGACAAAAATGACAAAAATGACAAAAATGACAAAAATGACAAAAATGACAAAAATGACAAAAATGACAAAAAATTACAAAAATGACAAAAATGACAGAAATGGCAAAAATGAAAAAAAGTAAAATAAAATAAATGGCAAAAATAACAAAAATGACAAAAATGGCAAAATTGACAAAAATAACAAAAATGACAAAAATGACAAAATCGAAAAAAGTGACAAAAATGACAAAAATGACAAAAATGTCAAAAATGACAAAAACGACAAAAATGACAAAAAAAGACAAAAATGACAAAACTGACAAAATATACCAAAAAGACAAAAATGACAAAAATGACAAAAATGACAAAAATGACAAAAATGACAAAAATGTCAAAAATGACAAAAACGACAAAAATGACAAAAACTGACAAAATTGACAAAAATGACAAAAATGACAAAAATGACAAAAATGACAAAAATGACAAAAATGACAAAAATGACAAAAATGACAAAAATGACAAAAATGACAAAAATGACAAAAATGACAAAAATGACAAAAATGACAAAAATGACAAAAATGACAAAAATGACAAAAATGACAAAAATGACAAAAATGACAAAAATGACAAAAATGACAAAAATGACAAAAATGACAAAAATGACAAAAATGACAAAAATGACAAAAATGACAAAAATGACAAAAATGACAAAAATGACCAAAATGATAAGAATGATAAAAATGACAAAAATGACATGAAGGACAAAAATAACAAAAATGTTAAAAATAAATAAAATACAAAAATGGCAAAAATAACAAAAAATGACGAAAATGACAAAAATGACAAAAATTACAAAAATGACAGAAATGACAAAAATGACAAAAATGACAAAAGAAACAAAAATGACAAAAATCACAAAAATGACAAAAATGACAAGCACATTAAAAAAAAATACAAAAGTTTAAAAAAAATGACAAAAAATGACATTAATGACAAAAACGACAAAAATGAAAAAAAAAATGACTGAAATGACAAAAATGACAAAAAATGACAAAAATCTTAAAAAAATTACAAAAATGACAAAACTGACAAAACTGGCAAAAATGGCAGAAATGATTAAAATCACAAAAATGGCATAAATAACAAAAAATCAAAAATTACAAAAAATACAAACAAAAATGGCAAAAATAACAAAAAATGACGAAAATGACAAAAATGACAAAATAACAAAAATGACAGAAATGACAAAAATGACAAAAATGACAAAAATGACAAAAGTAACAAAAATGACAAAAATCACAAAAATGACAAAAATGACAAAAATGACAAGCACATTAAAAAAAAAATACAAAAGTTTATAAAAAATGACAAAAAATGACATTAATGACAAAAACGACAAAAATGAAAAAAAAAATGACTGAAATGACAAAAATGACAAAAAATGACAAAAATCTTAAAAAAATTACAAAAATGGCAAAAATGACAAAACTGACAAAACTGACAAAACTGGCAAAAATGGCAGAAATGATTAAAATCACAAAAATGGCATAAATAACAAAAAATCAAAAATTACAAAAAATACAAACAAATGAAAAAAATTACAAAAATGACTAAATCGACAAAAATGACAAAAAATACAAAAATGACCAAAAAGCGTCACAAATATGATAAAATGATGACCCAAAAATGATAAAATTGACAAAATAATAACACAAAGAATGACTGACTTTTCAACGACCAAAATACGACAAAAAAATTACATCAAAATTAATCATAAACTAAACAAAAATTCATTCAAAAGGCGCAAAGATTATTTAAATTTTACTCAAAATTCATTTATTTGACTTTTTGGAGAAAACTTTTGACTAAACAATATTAAAGTAACAAAAAAAAATACAGAATTGAATCAATTTGCAAAAATGACAAATAAAATCACACCATTCAAGAATAACTAAATTTTGGAGCGTCTTGAATTTTTTTTTGGTTCATAAAGTTTTACAAAATTGTTGGTTTTTTCATCTTGTTTCTCACCAACTATTGAATTTATTCTGCTATGCAAGTGTGTTAGATGGTTTCATCCTAAAAGCTATCTGACTTGTTCAAAACAACTGAACATAAAGATAAAATAATCACGATTTGCGTATCACTCGCGACTCAAACTAGTGACAATCAGAAGTCCCTACATTGAGACTCTCGTGCTCATACAGCTACTTTGAAATCTCTGACTAGTTGCAACCATAAAGCTGTCAACTACCGTTTTGTTTCACTCATATAAGTAGCTTTTTGAATGCACCACCAAACTCTTGCTATTTGACTCCCTCACTTTCAAAAGTCACGATTTTGACCGGGACTGGACCGGACATTTCTAACATCCAGCAAAGGCCGGTGTCTTAACTGACTATACTTAATACCAGAAGGGCGAAACCCCTCTGATAGCCTTAGCCCTCGAGTTCCTAGACCAGGTATGGGTCTCAATGCTGCCCGATGCTTTGTCCAGCATGAAAGGGCAATTTTTGTCACGCCGGGAATATGAACATACTTTTTTTTTCATTCCACTTTTCGGTTGGGTACTTGGGAGCAGATAATCCGTTTCTTACTATTATCAAACAAAAAGTTTAAGGCTTCTTAGGCTGTAACAAACCGGAGGCATTTTACTCCAAACGATCCAGTTAAGGATCCACATGACTTGAAAATCCCACCAGTGCAGTGGCTAAGTTGTATGAAACAAAAAAAAAATGAATTTTATGACCTGTCATAAATAGTGAGCTGCAACAGGCACAGCAGCACTTTTTCTGCTGATCGAATCATTTCCACGAGCTTCAACCACCATCCCGCTTAACCTCCCAAAGCCAAAGTGCGTTCAATAACTAATCTGAGCAATGTGGAAGGTGCTTTAAATTTCGCTAGGATCGTATTTACTGCGCTTTTGAACTTGAAAAATCGAACCCCATAGACCTCGCTGCTGCTGCTTCTGTTACTTTTTCATGGTCAATGAAGCTTGTTTCATATTTTTTTTAAGCTCAATACCCTTAAGCTTATCTAGAGTCTATCTCGGAGGGGCCAACTAATCGGATCGACTAATCTTTGTTTATGCGCAGTCCGGGCCGATTTGTTGAGCTTTTGTCCAATTGTGAACTTGAGAGGGCTCGGACAGCGAATAGCGGTGGTATAAATACCAACTATCGTCCCACGGGTAACGAGCCCATTCAAGAGGTATTAATTCATAAAATTTATGTTTTATAGATTTTCAGATTGTTTGGTAACGGTCGTGTGAGTCCAAGTAAAATTTTCAAGGTCTTTTTCCAAGCGGGCTGTACGTACAGAGCCTAGCTCTTAGCTCAACATCAATTCTACAAACATTAAGTTGGATCTTGTTATTATTTACGCATAATTTTCCACTTTTAATCTCATCTAATCTTTTTCCTGAAATTACGAATTCCGATGTTGGATTCATTTTTTTTAATCTCATGCAAAAATTAAGTATTTCCTAAAAGTATTTTCAGAATTGGATAATTGTTCCGTAAAAATAGAACCCCATAAATGCTCTATACTTCAGATTATCCCGATCAAAAGTATGTTAAAGATTGATTGTTCAATGTGAATAAACTACTCTAAACATTTAAACTCTCTACAATCAACAAACGAAGTACATCAAGGTTTTTTTACACGATTTTTTTACACGGCTTTTCTTACACGGCTTTGGGGAATTAACACGGTTTTTGAGAGAAAATATAGTTCATCAACGGGTTCAATTATCGTTCTAATTTTTGGAGCATAGAAACTTGAAGTTACAAGCTGTCAAAAAATGTCAAAGACTGCGAGCTGCTAATTTTTTCCAAAAAGAAATGGGGAAAATGAGAAAAGGGGATCAAGTATCCCCACTCTCCCCTATAGAACGCTCGTTGTACCTGCAAATTTATAACAATTTACCAAAAGTTTGATTTTTTTGGAGGTGAGATTTAGTAACCGATCGTTATAAAAGGTGTCCACGATGAAATTGCCACACACAAAATTGATTCGCAAAGTTCGAGATTTTATCCGATTGCCGTCAAATTTGCAAAAAAAATGTTGATAAAAGGAAAACTGTCATAATTTGTTGATCTGGTAGTTTGAAATTGTCACTTGCAAAGATCTTAAATGAATTTCTTGTTATCAATATTATTTTACAAATGAAAATTATACACACGTTTAGGAGTGTTAGACCAAACAAAAAGTATAGATTTGAGATAAGTTTAAGTTAATTATGGCTATGAACTATGAACTAAATTTTTCATTGGAGTAATTTACTGAATAGTGATTTGGAAACTACGTAAAATTATTTTCAATTTGGAAACACAATCCTCGTTCAAAACTCTGGTATTGATTTTTCATATCTCAATAAAAAAAATCAACACTCTAAATATAAATTTTGTTGAAAATAAAATTATCAAAATCTAATACTTAAGTACCGTCAAACGGGGCATCTTGCAAAAGCAGGGCTATTTGCAACATTTGTATACCACAACACTCATTCAATTTTTATTTCAATATACTGTAATAAAGTTATCATTGAATGATAACAAATTGATGATAACATAGTTTTAAACATCCTGAAAGAGTTTTTTAAAGTTTCTGATTCTCATAAAAAATTTAAAAAAAAAACGAGCAATAAATGTACAAATTTTTGCAATTTTCGATGCCGTAAAAAACTTTACCCAGTATGACGGATTGGCTTAATGATATCGCCAACAAACTTTATATTGCTTTCATTATCCTTTACCAACACTGTTGGAGTAAAAATATTTTTTGGACAATCACCGATTATTTTTCAAATAAATATTTTTATAATTCACTTATTAGTCTGGGGCAAAAGGCAACAAAATTAAAATTAAAACTGAACCTCATAAATCTCGTTTTTATATGCTGGGATATTATTATTTTGCATTATGTGTTTGTTTACATTAAAATTTCATCCATCCTAAGATTTATTTTTATGATTTAAGCTAATAGAAAATTTGTAGTATTTTTTTACACCTAAATGTATGCAGCAAATTTACACTTTTTCCTTAAAAACATTTTTGATAGAAAAATGTAAAATATAGTTTGAACAAAACATAAAAGTATTGCAATTGGTGCTTTATGCGTTATGACATCACAAATGTATTAAAAACTTTAAATTTTCAAACGTTTTCATTTGGTTTTCCATTAAGTTTGTTGCAATTAAGAGTTTGTTGCAACTTACCCCTTTTTCTTAGTAGGGTGAAAATCGCATGTTTTTAAAAATAAAAAAAAACTGGTAAAACCAATAATTTTTCTGACTACGTCAATTTGGTGTCCCATCAACCTTAAAACTTTTGATGTACAAGAGGAATGATTATCTGTGGTCATTAAGATTTTAGAAGCCATTAAAGTTGAAAAATGTTGCATGTTGCCCCAGTTGACGGTATGAAGCTTCTTAAACTTAATTTTAATTGATTTGCTCTTGAATTTAAGGTGATAATACAAAATTTCAATTGAAATTGAACTGAAACAAATGAAATAGCAACACATAAATTATAAAAAAGTGAAAAATCGTTTTTTCTCCATGTAGGTACCTATTCTTTATTCCAAACCTTGAAACCAGCGCTTTCAATATTTTCAAAATTAGCTCTTAAGTTTTTCGCACTTAGGTAAAATGTGAATTTTGTTGCCTTGTGTAAATTTTGTGGAAAACTTATTTTCAAAATCAATTATTTAAAATAAAAACTTTCGTAAGGCATAAGTCAATCTTCATATGTTGGATTTTATAAAGTAACATTAAAACATTGTTTTTGTTTTTTCATTATAGTTCAGCTGAGAAAATAGAGCTGATGGATATTTAGATGATTAAAAATCCTCCTCCATCCTCTAAGGACAGATCTAATGTTGCTTTCATTCCGTCATCCCATCTTGTTCCTCATAAATGTGAAAAGGTAAAATACCTTAAGGATTTTAAAAATTTACCGTGGAACATACATATTTTTCGCATGTTTACTTTAAACTAAGCATACATATATAAAATTCAGACAGTCAATCCAATTGAATTGCGTTTTCAGAATGGCTTGCGTATTTCTTAAAAACAAGAGCAGCTGAAATCGAACCATCATTTGCAATTGTCCTTCATAGAACCATACCTAATGACAAATATTTGTTCTGGCTAAAAATACAGCAATAGTCTAACCGATAAACACCTCGGTATGTTTACACCAAGTTTGTTCACACCATGATGCATCCGATCGCCATCAACCAATGCAATGGCCATTATGTACCCTGAAATCACGACTGCAAATTTCCATGAAGGTTGATGGCATCTATTTTGTTTTTCGCACCAGGAAACACAGTAACTGTTATAAAGCCATAACGATAGATCATTTCACAGTGGTTCTAGGAGAGTCAGATTTTAGTTGGACGAAGAAGGAAGGCAAATTTGAAGAAAGTCAAGGTCACAAGCTGCAACCATAAAGCCATTAATTTGAGTGAGGAGAAGGTTTTGCTGCCCAGCCAATCCAGCTATGATTTGCCCTCAGTCAAAGGAAGACATCATCAGCAGAGCGATTTTCTACGGAGGTTACTCTGGCAAACCAAAGCCATGTTGGCCAAAACCCTACTGATAGCAAATGGGCTCTCTCAAGGCAGTTGACCCTGTAAAATTCCGCAGGAATCTTCAACGAGCCTTTTCAAGACAAATTCGAAAATTGAAATCCTGTTCCAGAAATGAGATAAGCCCAAGAGTCCGAACCGCACACTCTACCTGTTAGTAGCCTCATAAATCGATTAACCCAGATTTTTGCATGCCCCAGGAAAAAGCAGAAAGATTACACCGAGAGGACTCCAAAAGCGAATCCTGAAGCGTAAGCCCGAGCCAATTGTTATACTTTGAGCGATTGTTGGACCAAGCCTGAAGAATGAACTAAAAATGTCCAGATTGTAAAGAGACAAAAGGACACAACCTAACCAAAGGGCAACAACATTGAAAAGAGAGAAAGCACACACACCTTTCAGATCGGCGATAAGCCAACCCATGGCCAAGTCTGCTAATGAAATTAAAGTCCTTTTCAAAGGAAAACACTTAGAATCTTTTTGAAGTTGGGAAAATCTTAGCTCTGAGACTAAGAACTTGATACATGAGACATTAGAACTGGGACCTGAGACCTGAGACCGGAGAGCTGAGTCTTGAGACCTAAGACATGAGACATGAGACATGAGACATCAGACATGAGACATGAGACCTGAGACATGAAACATTAGAAATTAGACATGAGACCTGAGACCTGAGACCTAAGACATGAGACCTTTAACCTGAGACCTAGAACCTGAGACAAGGGATATTAGACTTGAGACCTCTGCATGAGACATGAGATTCAGGACATGAGACCTGAGGTTTGAGACAAGAACCATGAAACATGAGACTTTAGACCTGAGACATGAGACATGTGACATGAGGCATGAGACATAAGATATAAGACATGAGACCTGAGGCATGAGACAAGAGCCATGAAACATGAGACCTGAGACCTGAGACCTGAGACTTTGGACCTGAGACCGGAGACAAGCTACTAGTATTAGTACCACGAGCAATTAGTTTAACTCCGAATTCAACATGCGACCCCTCTAGTGAAAGGGTTTGACTTGTAGGTAGCGAAAAACAGTGTCGCGAGATCGCTAGTACAAGCAAACTAGTGTTAGTACCGGTAAAAATTAGATTAGCCCCGATTTTAACTTTCGACCGGTCAAGTGAAAGGGTTTGACTTATAGGTGACGAAAAATAGTGTCGCGACTTCGCTAGTACAAGAAACTAGTGTTAGTACCGGTACAAATTAGTTTAGCTCCGATTTCAACTTTCGACCGGTCAAGTGAAAGGGTTTGACTTGTAGGTGACGAAAAATAGTGTCGCGACTTCGCTAGTACAAGCAACTAGTGTTAGTACCGGTAGAAATTAGCTTAGCTCCGATTTCAACTGGCAAACCCTCTAGTGAAAGGGTTTGACTTGTAGGTGACGAAAAACTGTGTCGCGAGAT
The DNA here is from genome assembly GCF_029784155.1 of Uranotaenia lowii. NCBI lineage: Eukaryota > Metazoa > Arthropoda > Insecta > Diptera > Culicidae > Uranotaenia > Uranotaenia lowii. Next base: position 111,496,437 of record NC_073692.1, read on the forward strand.
CTACTAGCTGAAATCATAAAAATTCATGATTGGATGGATAAAAATTTTGAAGTTATATTTTCATTAACTACAAGTTTCAAAGAATACGATGTTTGATAACAATTTTCGGAAATTTGTAGCATCTTGTTCAAGTTTTCAAACAATCAAAAAACGCACGGGCTCACAGCCACACCGGTACTCTAGAAAGATGATTTTACTTAATTTTCGGCTGGGTGGGTGCTGCAGTTTCTGCTTGCGCGATTTGATTTATTTTGCCAGTAATAAAAACAAAACATGATACAAAATATAAAAAAAAAAACGCTTTATATACCATTCAATTCCCCGGATTCTCAAGATTACCCCATGTCACCAATATCACCAAAAAGTCAATCCCTTTCACTTGACGGGTCGAAAGTTGAAATCTGAGCAAAACTAATTTCTACCGGTACTAGCACTAGTAGCTTGTACTAGCGATCTCGCGACACTATTTTTCGTTACCTACAAGTGAGGCTCTTTCACTTGACCGGTCTAAAGTTAAAATCGGAGCTAAGCTAATTTCTACTGGTACTAAACCTAGTAGCTTGTACTAGCGAACTAGCGACACTATTTTTCGTCACCTACAAGTCAATCCCTTTCACTAGAGGGGTCGCAAGGTGAAATCGGAGCTAAACTAATTTTTCGCGGTACTGACACTAGTAGCTTGTCTCAGGTCTAAAGTCTCATGTCTCAGGTCTCATGTTTCATGGCTCTTGTCTCATGCCTCAGGTCTCATGCCTTATGTCTTATGTCTCAGGTCTCAGGTCTCAGGTCTCAGGTCTAAGGTCTCAGGTCTCAGGTCTCAGGTCTCAGGTCTCAAGTCTCATGTCTCATGTCTAATTTCTAATGTTTCATGTCTCAGGTCTCATATCTCATTTCTCATTCTCATGTCTCATGTCTTATGCCTCATGCTTCATGCCTCATGTCTCATGTCTCATGTCTCATTCTCATGTCTCAGGTCTTAGGTGTCATGTCTTAAGTCTCAAGTCTCATGTCTCAGGTTTCAGGTCTTATGTCCCATGTCTCAGGTCTCAGGTCTCGTGTTTTATGTCTTAGGTTTCTACTCTCAGGTCTCAGGTCTTCATTCTAGAGTCTCAAGTCTCAGGTCTCAAGTCTCAAGTCTCAGGTCTCAGGTCTTAAGTGTCAGAACTTCAGAGCTGCAGAATTTGAATGGTCTTTTTTTACATGGTTTTCGGGAATTAACACGGTTTTTTAACACGTTTTTCGGGTAATAACACGTTTTTTTTTTGCACAGAATACTATTTCTGGTCTTGGTACAATCAGGGATGAAAAAATGTAATAGTTTTTTCAAATGAATTAATAATCACTCTGTTAGTGACATTCCATGTCTTTTCTCAAATTTTGTATCACTTTGATGTCTTCCACAAAATTGTAGCCAGTGAAATTTAATATTAGATCATGTTATTGAACTATGGAGTAAGATTAACGCTTAAAGTAAGTCAAGTGTTTTCACAGTTATTAGTATGATTTTGTCTTCGAAAAAACCATTAAAAAGGTTAAAAAAAATTAAAAAAAAAAGAATTTCCAAACCCCCGATGGATTATTTCAAATTTGGGCTGAGACTTCGTGTCCACGATCTTATCTTAAATTTAGATGTTCGTGAGATACCTTCTGGCAAATTGGGAACGCGAGTGATAGGGTAACTTAGTTGACGGACCTTTGACGGTGTTGCCAATCATCGATATGTGAGACATCCATATTTTAAAAATGGAATAGGATGTTTTGGACGCGGAGCGAGTCTTTTAAATTTAAGCAAACGTCCCTGGAAAGTTTCTGGCTACATAAGACATCACTTTGAAGACCAGGAAAAGGAATAAGCTGTTCGATTCGGATGTGTTGAAATAGGGAAGAGGCCTTCGAGACAAGACGGTGATGGGTACACCCAAATATCAGGATCTACTCCAATCAGGGCATGAAGACATTCGTATATAATTGGAACAGGCAATTTGCACAATATTGGCCTGCCTTGGATTGTTTTGGTCTGGTCGGAAAGCTCTGTTTGAGAAAAACATTAAGTTTCATTGAGATTCCGTATGTTCGTTAGAAAATGATTAAATATGTTCTGTATGCGTTTGTGTTCGTTTAAAGAAAATAATAATGTTCTAACAAAATTTTAAAATATGCTTTGAAATTCTCAACAAATTATGTTTGATTATGCGTTATTATTGGAGAAGGAAAAATTGACTGTTTCGATTTTTCCGCTCTTAATGCAGTAAAGCATGGCTCAGTAAAAATGATTGATTTTCGGAACATTGGATTCATCACCATAAGAAAATAATATGAAAATTTGTAATTTATTCTCTTTACGGCCAGTGAGAAAGCGAAATTTTTTGTACTGTTATTACGGATCGGCTGTCAAGTTCAACGTTGCACCGCTCCGAAGATTAGTTCATTTCTTTTCCCGTTTTCATGTAACTGTCAGACAGGAACGCGCGATAGTAAAAAATTTCCACGATAATGATCAAGCATACAATTTAGTGTACATTATGATCTCCCTCTCTTTGCAACAAATGAACCGACTCCAAATGGTGCGAGGCGTGGTTCATTCAATTGCAAACGTGACTTCTTTATTTTCTTTCCCAGTTCCAGGTGTCTCCCCTCCCTCCCCCTCAATATCTCACCCAAAGCTGACAGCTACCACCCAACTAGCCAGATCACCTGGGATTGAGAGTCTCACCTCAACTCAAAGAACTAATCCGATCCAAGTCACAGGCGGCAACGGCGGCTGATTATCTGATCAAGTTCATTTCTCTCCCTTTCACGTACAAAATTATGATTATTATTTACGGTATAAATGTAAGGAGATAAAAATCATAGAAATAAAAAAAAGCGTAAGTTTCTTTCCTCCCAATCCCTCAGCATCTTTGCCCACTTTGTGATTTGAACTCGAGAAGTCACCAAGCAAAAACATTTTCCTCGTGTTCGAGTTTCAATGCCACCAACAACCACAAATCTCCCACACGTTTTAGTTGCGGTTTATGGTTTTGCTGACACTTTTCAAATGTTCATTTTTGCCGACGACGAACGACAAACGAGAGAAGAAGTGGGGAGATGCAATCCCAAAATGGGAGCTTTCTAGTTATGATGAGATGCTGCAACATTAGTTATTCTGCTTCAATCATTCATGACTTCACTACCCCTCTGGATTGTCCCCCTTCATTCAAATCGAAAAGAAATCATAAACATTTCCCACTCTGTCGCCATCATACCTACATATGTTAGTGAATGGATCTCGTAGCCCTGGATGAAATGAAAACATAACCTTAATCCGCGACGCCGCGCGCGATTAAGGTTATGACGATGATGATGTCTTTTTTAAGTGTCCCGGAAATGGGTTACCTACTCCCCAGATTTGTTGTTAGAGGGCACTTGTTTTGTTTGAATTGTTTATTTTGTTTGACTCTTACCTTCTGCCGTCATGAACTCGATCAGTTGTTCCAGCTCGTGGGACATATGACAGGTCGCATTCAACGGAAGGTTGTAATCCAGGGCGGTATAGACGATGGTACCGAGCTTCAGGAGGATCTGGAAAGGATAGAAGCATTTAGGGAGCGATTAGTTTTGTGCTTGTTTCTCATTAACTAGCGTTTATTAAAACATATTAGGGGGATGGGGAAACTTGTTTCATGGTGTGTAAAGAATCCTCAGTCAACGAAATCCGTTATAAGAATAAGTGTGAAAACTCACTTTGGTTTCAGATAAACTGTGAAAGAAGCATCCCTTGAAAAAAATCTCAAAAGAACCAGCGATGAAAAGAGCTTATCATTTTTTTCTATGCTGCTTCACTTCGTGAACACTTTTTTGTTACCAATCCATTAAAACCGTTTAAGTCTAATGCCTTGAGCAGAGTAATCAAGTTTAAATTGCAAATCCCAAAGCCAACAAACAACTTATGAATTGATAAAGATTGATAGAAACACTTTAAACCTGTATTATACATTTAGATCGATTTACTTAATTATATTCACTGTTCAGTCCTTTAAGAAAACAATTAATAATCTAGAAAGATTCGTTGCGGTATTCTTTTTTATATATAAAGGATGATTAAAACTGTAAATATTTCAACCGTATTTCAAATTTTAGACTAGTTTAGCCCAGCTTATTTGACTACTCACAACCACCTCGAGTCGTTGAACCCGAAATGCTTGAAAACTGTTCATAATGACGAATTCAAAAAAAATATATATATTACAGACCCCATTCATTTTTGGCAACATTCGATTTTGGCACATGTGCCAAAATCAAACGGTTTCTTGGCACGACATTACCATATAGTTTTCGCTATAACAGGACCAATATAATTTAGACAAACACCATCAATACGTTTATACGTTCTTGAATGTTGATAAAGTTAAACAATAAAAACAAAAAAAAACAAAAAAAAGCACTCAAAAATGAAGAAAAACATAAAAATCTCAAAAAATTCAAAACAAAGGAATGAAAATGACAAAAAATATCTAAAAATAAAAGATGCAAAATGACTAAATAACAAATATGATAAAAATGACAACCATCCTAAACATAACAAAAAAGTTCTAAATGTGTCTAAAACATGATAAAAAATTACAAAAAAATGACTAAAAATTATCAAAAAATGATGAAGATTGAAATAGTGATAATTAGATGCTAGTAACGTGATTTACCTTGCAAAAATGACTTTTCAAAAAATATTGTTTAAATATTGTTTTTGATATTCGACTGAGTTAAAATTTTGTAAAATTGGTTGATGAACGGCTTTTCAGTCAATTTTTAAAATCAAAACGATTGTTATTTATTACTGTCCAGACGTTTCGGCTATTTATTGTAGCCTTCTTCAGTGGAAAACTGTAATTTTATTGTGAATTTAGTAACATTGTCATTTTGTTAGTGTTGTTTTGCAAATTTCTACTCACTAATTGTCAGGTTCGTTTCTTGTCTAGTTTCTATTGTAGCTAAAGACCAATGGTTGAATTTTCTGTGTGAAAACTGTAGAAATATGTTAGTTCACAAAATCGAAACTCTCCTATTTTTGAACTCACTGCTGCATCAGTAAGACCGCAACGCTTGATGGCGGATTGTATCTTGTGTATTGGTGTTATTGGTTTTATTTATGTCACTAACATTTGTTTTTATTTTGGATTTGGTGTTTTGAGTGTTCGTGAGACTTTGTAGAATGTTAGAGTATGTCGAGCTAAGATTGTTTACATCTGTCCTAAAGTTTAGTGTATTGGTGTTGGTGTAGATGTGGCACATTTCTAGTATCGGGAGAGAACTGGACCTTCGGCTTCTATCGATGATTTTGGCGTTGTCTAAGTCTATTGTGTGTGATTCGTCGATGATGTGAGCAATGAGAGCAGTGCAATTGTCTCGCATGCTCTGCATCTCTGCATCGGTGCGGGTAATGCCTCTGTCGGATAGCTGCTCGTACTTTTTAACGTTAGACTTGTGTCCAACGAGCCGTGTTTTTAAGCTGTTTCGGCTCATTCCTATATATTGTTTGGAGCAGCTATGACACGGGATGGAGTAAACGATGTTCGGCGTTTCGGATGGGGCAATCGGATCTTTGACTCTTGGCAGGAATATTCCAAGAGGCTTAGGAATACTGTTGGCGATTCTGATGTTGGCGTAATCATATTTGATGAGTTTTGCGATGCTGTTCGACAGGTTTGGAATATAGGTGAGCGGAAAATGTTGGAGTTGAAGGCATTCGTCGTTGTGCTGGCTGGACGTGGTGATCGGTGATGTATGTTGTTCTGCTGTTGTTGAGTGATGATGGTTATTGTTTGCTGTCGGCTGGATGGATATTGCTGGTGATTCTACTGAAGTGACGGCTATTTGCGGTTGGATGAATGATGTTGGAGTGGTTGGAGGTGGATGCTGGTTGAGTTGTTTAGTTTTCTGGGCTATGGTTGATTCACGGTTTATCAGGCGATTGATGAGATGTTTGGGGTAGTTGTTGAGTCGGAGCATTTTGTGAATGGTGGTGTGTTGTTTCGATGTTTGGTTTCTGGTGTCAAACATAATCACTCGTTTGATGAAATTTCGAGCGACGTTAAGTTTGACGTTTAGTGGATGGAAGGAGAAGTAGTTGAGCAGTCGGCCGGATGAGATTTCTTTACTGTACCACTCGGTGTTTAGGGTTCTATCTTCGTTCATAGAGACGACGGTATCGAGGAACGGGATGCAGTTGTTTTTGGACACTTCCATTGTGAATTGTAGTTTTGGATGGTATGAATTGAATGTGTGTAGAACGTAATCCAGTTGGTCTTTGGGGAGGGCTAGTAACAGATCATCTACGTATTTAATCAGCACAGGTATCTGGAAATTGATTTTTCTCGTACAATTTCTCAGAAGACCTTCCATCACTAAGTCGCATAGAATTGGTGAGGAAGGGCTACCCATAGCTACCCAGAGCTACCCGTAACAAGTTCTACCGGCAAAAAGAAGGAACTGCTATGGGTAGCCCTTCCTCACCAATTCTATGCGACTTAGTGATGGAAGGTCTTCTGAGAAATTGTACGAGAAAAATCAATTTCCAGATACCTGTGCTGATTAAATACGTAGATGATCTGTTACTAGCCCTCCCCAAAGACCAACTGGATTACGTTCTACACACATTCAATTCATACCATCCAAAACTACAATTCACAATGGAAGTGTCCAAAAACAACTGCATCCCGTTCCTCGATACCGTCGTCTCTATGAACGAAGATAGAACCCTAAACACCGAGTGGTACAGTAAAGAAATCTCATCCGGCCGACTGCTCAACTACTTCTCCTTCCATCCACTAAACGTCAAACTTAACGTCGCTCGAAATTTCATCAAACGAGTGATTATGTTTGACACCAGAAACCAAACATCGAAACAACACACCACCATTCACAAAATGCTCCGACTCAACAACTACCCCAAACATCTCATCAATCGCCTGATAAACCGTGAATCAACCATAGCCCAGAAAACTAAACAACTCAACCAGCATCCACCTCCAACCACTCCAACATCATTCATCCAACCGCAAATAGCCGTCACTTCAGTAGAATCTCCAGCAATATCCATCCAGCCGACAGCAAACAATAACCATCATCACTCAACAACAGCAGAACAACATACATCACCGATCACCACGTCCAGCCAGCACAACGACGAATGCCTTCAACTCCAACATTTTCCGCTCACCTATATTCCAAACCTGTCGAACAGCATCGCAAAACTCATCAAATATGATTACGCCAACATCAGAATCGCCAACAGTATTCCTAAGCCTCTTGGAATATTCCTGCCAAGAGTCAAAGATCCGATTGCCCCATCCGAAACGCCGAACATCGTTTACTCCATCCCGTGTCATAGCTGCTCCAAACAATATATAGGAATGAGCCGAAACAGCTTAAAAACACGGCTCGTTGGACACAAGTCTAACGTTTAAAAGTACGAGCAGCTATCCGACAGAGGCATTACCCGCACCGATGCAGAGATGCAGAGCATGCGAGACAATTGCACTGCTCTCATTGCTCACATCATCGACGAATCACACACAATAGACTTAGACAACGCCAAAATCATCGATAGAAGCCGAAGGTCCAGTTCTCTCCCGATACTAGAAATGTGCCACATCTACACCAACACCAATACACTAAACTTTAGGACAGATGTAAACAATCTTAGCTCGACATACTCTAACATTCTACAAAGTCTCACGAACACTCAAAACACCAAATCCAAAATAAAAACAAATGTTAGTGACATAAATAAAACCAATAACACCAATACACAAGATACAATCCGCCATCAAGCGTTGCGGTCTTACTGATGCAGCAGTGAGTTCAAAAATAGGAGAGTTTCGATTTTGTGAACTAACATATTTCTACAGTTTTCACACAGAAAATTCAACCATTGGTCTTTAGCTACAATAGAAACTAGACAAGAAACGAACCTGACAATTAGTGAGTAGAAATTTGCAAAACAACACTAACAAAATGACAATGTTACTAAATTCACAATAAAATTACAGTTTTCCACTGAAGAAGGCTACAATAAATAGCCGAAACGTCTGGACAGTAATAAATAACAAACGTTTTGATTTTAAAAATTGACTGAAAAGCCGTTCATCAACCAATTTTACATTGTTTAAATATTTTTCAAGAGCTGAAACAAATTGCTTTTTAATTCTTTAAAACATAATCACTGAAATTTTAAATGAAACTTAATTCATAATGCAGAGTTTTGAATGTTTTCCGGATAATCTTTTCGTCAACTAAACAAGCTTGGTTCTTAAATAAAACAGTCCAAATCGTTTCAAATATTTAAACAAATTCTTTAAAAAAAAACGTCCCAGTAACCGCAATGGATAGGTGGAAAATTAATAAACTTTTTTATATTTTTCATCCACCACCTATTGAAATAGCTAGTCTATTCTCAAATAACATTCATTACCTCTTTTAACTAATTGTCAGATGTAAAAATTATTAACTAACATTTAAGAGCAGCATTTTAGAAAGAAAGTCACGTGCCCGAAACGTAACGCGAGAAGAAACGAACTGTTCAACAACCGATAAATATCAAAGTTTGAAAATATTGAAAGATACTTAACTCTTGATAAATTTTTCGCAGCTTTTAGCTTTTTAGCTTTTGATAGATTTTCTAAATGCTGGAAGTACGAAGCATCCTCTTTTAATTCCTCGTAAGATTTTTACATATCGTGATCGTTTTTAAAACTAAGGGATGGCAGGTTGCTCCTAATGTGCACTAAACTTTACAGGATCATTTAATTTTTCATATTTTATCACAAATCATAAATCATGAAAAAAATTCAGGTATTTCGGCAGGAGAAAAAAACAAAAAACTTTCGCTCTTCCAGTTGTTTGAATATTCGGAAAAATTGTCAAATTTTATAAGAAAATACCTTGAAACTTATTTATTTCCCCCTTCTGGATTTTCGAAAAAAATTGAAGGGGGGAGGATGACAAAAGAAGAAATTGAAATTCGTTCCGGCTTTATTTGAAATTTGTAAACCACGTTTGATTTTTTTTGGTCGAAGAAACATGAAAGTGATTAAGCCTTTTATCGTAAATCGTAAACGAACAATTTCTCAGCAGATTTTCATGTAAAAGTTTTTGAAAATGATTAAACATCCTCTTAAAATAAACGATTTACGCAAGCTTCGATACAAAAACCTATTTACGGGCGTTCCATTAGAATACAATATATGTGATGACAATGTAAAGTTAAAAAAATAGTATCTACTTAGCTTTGAGTCCCGGTCCACGAACTGTTAAATCCCTTCATCTATACCTCCTTTATCTTTAGTGCAGTCTTTAGTCCGGAGGTCCAAGGCGCCTGATTTGAAGCTTGACAATAGATCAGGGAACTGGGAACCTGAGCAGCACAAATCCATCTGCCAAATCACAGCAAATCCGGCTTCATTTCTCGTTGCACCAAACCAACTTAATCGGAACTTAAAAAATTTTCAACCTCTGAAAACTTCAACAGTTTCAACATCCCCACGAAATTGCCGAGAGCTAGATCCGGCCGACGGAGATCAAAATTATTTATGAAAAACTGGATTTTCGTGTTCTTCCCGAACAAAATGTATAAAAATCTCATACAAGCTTTAGACTCGTTGAGCGACCCTTTCCCTTGATCCGATCTGGCCCAAATTTGGCATGAGACCTTGTACTAGGCCTAGGATCAATTTAAGCCTATTAGGATATATTGACAGTTCTACACGAACACCACCTTAGCAGGAGGCCTCAGCCCTAACCTCAAACCATGGGAGAATAGTATCGATTTTTGAAAAGGGCGCACGATAAACGCGATTTTCCGGTACTAATATCGACAAATTCGTCCTGTCGAAAAGCGATACACAGATGTTCGTGTTTTGGTGTTTTGGGTGTTCAGGGCTGCCAAGTGCATTGATGTTTGATTACATTTGATTACATTTTTTTAATTGCATTGTTATCGAAAAACATTTTCATCAGTACTGAGAATTTGCAAGTTTCCCGTCGATTTCTATTCGAATGTGAAATTAAACGCATCATTTATCTACATGAAATTACAACTTACTGCATCCTTTAAGTGTGTGAACGATGTAGCGAATTATGTTGATATGTTTAAAATAATCAGAGCGTGTAGGCGATTATTTTCAAAGTCAACATAGACGGGGTTTTCATTAATTTACTTGTTTGTAACAGTGAATGACTTTGTATTCGTTTAGAAGTTAGAAACAACTCTTTTTTAACCTACCAAGCAGTACATAAAAATATACTTCAGGTGTTTTGAATTCACCTTGAAAATTCATTAGCAAAAGATGGCTTATCTTCATCCATTCAGGAGCGCCCCGTAATTAATTCAAATGTTGGGCTGTTGACAGTTATAAATTTAATCAATTCAGAAATATTATAATCAGTTTAAAACAAGCAAATACTAATTTTAGTAACGAACCTAGCATCACTGGTGAGGCCGCCAGCAAATCAAAATTTGAGGTTATGGCTGAGGCCAATTTTTCGCCAATACTATCGTCCGTATATACCCTTATAGCGCATAACATTTTACAAGCTTGAAATATCTCATACAAATTTGGGGCAGTCTAATGTGTACGATGTATGCCGTGACCGGGAATCGATCTCATGACCGTTGGCTTAGAAGACTTGAACGCTATCCTCTAATCCACGAGCGGCGGCGGTTTTAAGCAAGGTTGCCGAAATAATAGAAAAATCTGTAATTTTACAGAGTTTTGAACAAATTTTCATCACAGAATCTGTGTCACAGAACCAGGATTTTGGAAATATTCACAGATTTAACAGATTCTATTAAATTTTGTACAACCTTGATTGTGAGGCCTGGAATAAGAATAAGATTGGGAGACACTTTTGACAAATGTTTTGATTGCTTATTATAAATCCTGTTCTTATTCTACTTTGTTTCATCAAATTCATTTTATGTTTAGAAGAAAAAAGCATCTTATTTAGCGTGATTTAATCTTGCCGAATTCTTAAAAAAGGCAATTTTATATTCATAATCATAAGCCTTGCAAAACTGAAACGCCGCGGCGTAATCAAACGAAGAAAGCGTTTTTCACCGTAAGTTAAAACCTAATGCTAATCAGAACAACCGTTAATTGAATCTTCTGGACTTGAAAACTAGATATTCATCAGCATATGTGAAACTTTCTGAAACCTAGCAGTAAATTGTGCAATTAAAAAAGGCCTGTTGCAGCTCAAAGCCATCTTTATGGCATTCGCGACTTTATTTCAACGTTGCAGTTGGCGGACAGTTATTGAAAAACTTATCCGGTACAGCTTAGTTCGATGTTTACTCTTGGGCTCGAACTCGCAGAAATCGGCAACGAACTTGCCAACTGAGTACAGCGTAAAGCGATATTAAAACAAGTTAAGGAAAATTCAATATAATTTATGGAGGGTTAAAAAATACAATTAATGTAACGTCTTTCTTCCAAATTCCAGTTTTAAGTCTTGTTTAAATGATGCTGTGCGTTTCAAAAGTCCATTGAAAAGCAAAATGCATTTGAAGAAAGATTTTTAAGGGATTTCCAGGGATAAAAAGAAAAAAACTGTCGGATCATGTCAGATCTTGAGAAATTACTAAATAATTTTTATTTTGAAAATTAAAATTTGAGCTATTAAGTATTCAATGGAACGGGAATATTTTTTTTTCATTTCGGGAGAAATACGGATCTATGAATCAAAATTTACAACTTTGAGTTTGGATTCATGATTCGAATTATGATTTACTGAAATTCTAATTTAATTTATTTTCTCTGCAATTTTGAGAACAAAATCAGCATAATTCTCTTCCTACTATTATTCCAAAATTTTGTTTTGATTCTCGTCTTAAATACTGAGTGAGCATGAGCCTGAGCCTGAGTTCTAAGAACTTGACTTTGGACTTGGCATATTGATCTTAACTCTGAGTCTGAATTTGCAATCCAGCCAGTAAATTTGAATATCGTAATTCAAATTTTAAATTTGAAGTTCTTATACAAATTTTAAATTTGAAGTTCTTATACAAATTTTGAAAATTATTCTAGGGCTTGAATTTGCTTTTCAAATTAGCTTTTTTACTGTGATAGTAATTTAATGTAATTCGTAGCTTATACATTTTTACGATCTGTATTTTTTTTAAATATTTAATCAATAAAGAATGCGATTACCAGTAAAAACGCAAAATGAATCCCACAAACATTTGGTAGCTCGTCCTACCTTTCGGGCATTTTATTAATGAACCATGTAACATGGTGGCCATTCGTTTTGATTTTTTTTTGTTTTCTCGCATTTTCCCCCGCATAATCTTATGGATTCCCGACTCTCAAAGATAAAATTGAATTTATTTGTGAAAAATAATTTTTCCGAACACATGAGAGATACAGTACCGTTCATAATTGTATAGAAATTGGAAGCAAGCGCACTGTCACTTCGACTTTGATCTTCCATAACTTTTTACTGTGATGATATTTTTTGATCCAATTTTTTGCGTTGGATAGATCAACTATCACATTATCATATCACAAAATTTGAGCTTTCTGGAGTTTGTGTGGCCCAAGAAACAGTAAAGGCAGAAACACAATACAGCGTCGGTCGTCGCGTCACGTCAGCGGTCAACGCTGTCGATAAGTACTAAAACGCGGACGCGACGCACCCGACGATTTTTGCATCACAATTCAGCGTCAAGAGACATCTTAGATGTCTCTTGACGCTGAATTGTGATGCAAAAATCGTCGGGTACGTCGCGTCCGCGTTTTAGTACTTATCGACAGCGTTGACCGCTGACGTGCCGCGACGACCGACGCTGTATTGTGTTTCTGCCTTAATTCTACGAAAATCGGACTTTTTGGACTTTTCTCATTCAAACTGCAATATCTCTCAAACTACGCTACATTTTTTATTGAAATTTTGCACAGTGATTGTTGAAATATAAAGCTAGTATGCTTGAAGTTTTCGAAAAGTTCTATCGATGAGATAAAAAGTTACGCGAGGTGCAATATTTCAGGCATGAACCTTGAAATGCGATTTCTATAGAATTTTGGACGATTCATGAGATCAATATCGTTTCCTCCACCAATCAGATAAAAAATGTCTGGCAAAAGCAATGAAGAATAGAAAAAATGAAATAAATGATCCATTTGTGTTATAAAATCAGAATCTTGCGATATTGTTGTGATTTTTCGGTTGAAATAGATTTACTGGTTGTTAAACAGAGAATATGATTTTCCTATGGAAACATTCGTCCAAAATTCTATAGAAATCGCATTTCTAGATCCATGCCTGAAATATTGCACCTCGCGTAATTTTTGATCCCATCGATAGAACTTTTCGAAAACTTCAGACATGCTAGCTTTATATTTCAACAATCACTGTGCAAAATTTCAATAAAAAATGTAGCGTAATTTCAGAGGTATTGCAGTTTGAATGAGAAAAGTCCAAAAAGTCCGATTTTCGTAGAATTACTGTTACTTAGGCCACACAAACTCCAGAAAGCTCAAATTTTGTGATATAATAGTGTGATGGTTGATCTATTTATTGCAAAAAATTGGATCAAAAAATATCATCACAGTAAAATCACAGATAAACAGACAGGACACTCTGAGGAAAATCCGTTCAAATTTTCGCAAGCCGATTACACTGCCATCTGTTGCCGACATTGCCTACCAATCAATTTAGATTTATAAAAATGATCATGGTCACCTATGACAATTTGGCGTTTTGTTTTGAAGCGTTAACAACCGTTTTATCATTTACAGGAGAAAGTATTCGGTTATTTACATCTACTAAAAATATTAAAATATTACGATTTTTATCTTTTAGACTTGGCTGAAATAGCTTCACTGCTGCTTGCGGAAGGAAATTGAAAAGAATAAAAAAGAATTGTAATAATTATGGTGATGGTGATGGTAATTGAATCCAGAGATCCTCTACAAGGATTGAAGTTGACATTGGCATATTATAACCATCTCCCATCTGATATTCCGGACCTACAAAACAATATTGCTTCAAGTTATACGAAGAACAGTTGAAACTTTTGATTCATCTTCGGAAACGGAAAAGTAAGCAACCTTCCGTGTTCAAAAAATCAAACTGGAAACTGACAATTTTGCGAAACTTCTGGAAACTTCTGAATGTATTTAGCGATTTTTCAAAAATTTTAATTCCAAATCAACCAAAAACCACACAGAAAACATCACTTGATAGTAAAAATCTGATTTGGTACAATATAATGGTAACAATTTTTATTTAAAAAAATATTTATTATAGGAGATTTCTTCATTAGCTGACAATATACACTTCACGAATTGTTTATAACACCTTCTATCTTCGACCGTGAAAAGCATCCTGTGAATTGATTTGTAACTAAAAATCTTATATCTGGTTTCTGTATTCAGATCGTTGATCAAACTGAATGTTCAAATATTTATCTCCAAAACTCATTCATCGATTTTAGGATGAAGCTTCATTGCTTTTGTTATGCTTCTGGTTGGACTCGGCTTGACGAATTAGGATATCACTATGGAAATTATATGAAAAGTGCCTGGAATGGAAAAAAAATGCTTAAATATCCCCCAACTTCTGATCGGGGAGCCAAACGTTTCAAAAAGTTTCGTCCAGGAGGGTAGGGATTTTCAATTTTGAGGTGCAGATAACTTTTGAGTCCACTGTAAGCTGAATGCAGATTTTCCAGGAAAACTCAGCGCACAACTCAACGATTCTAGGCTTCAATGATCGAACTACATATTATGTATATTTGATTCACCTGTCTTCATCAATCCTGAGAACGGTATGGAAATGTTATATTTCCGAAAATAAGATACCGTTAGATACTACTTACCGAAACAACTAACATCTCACGAACATCTTCTGTATTTTATAATTTATCGGAGCCCATGTTTTTTAAGTTTCGATTAGAAACTGGAAATTCAAATATCGCCATCCGATTTAAATCCACTTTTCAATTACTTTCTTTTCCATTTCACAAAGGATATTTGTTTTGAAGATGTTTTGGTCGTTAGGGGTAAGTAAACAAATATATCACAATAAACAGGGCTACCATGATGGAAAATTGTGATTTCCGCAAAACAAAGCAAAAAGTGAAGCAGAGCTATCTGGTGGTGACATTGCCTAGCTTCTCAGCTAGTTTTGCGAAGAATGAGAAAAGAGTGTCCTGTCTGTTTGTCTGTGGTAAAATGTTATGGAAGATCAAAGTCGAAGTGACAGTGCGCTTGCTTCCAATTTCTATACAATTATGAACGGTACTGTAAGTTCTTCGCGCTTTTGATGCTTGTCAAAACATTGCTAAGCTAAAAAATCTCGATTTTTCAGAAACTATCGAATTGAGAATCCCAATTTATATCCCAATTGGAATCATTGATTATTGGGATTAAATAGCTTTTGAAAAAAATTGTTATATGTCTGAATTTTAGAATTTAATTGGTTCATATAGGGGAAAAATGATCCATAAATAATTTTCCTGGTTCTGATTTGAAATTCCCGTTTTTTCCCGGTTTTCCTGGTCTCATTTCCAATTCCTGGTTTTTTCCCGGTTTTCCCGGTTCGCTGGTCACCCTGGTATTTGACAATGATCGTTAGCAATGGAAATAATGTTGTCGCTAAGATGAACTGACCTCCAAATTCTCATACAGCTATCTCCTGAGATCAGGAAGATTTTAACAGTTACGATCAAATTTACAACCAATTTTATTATCTCCTAATACTGACGACGAGGAAACCCAACAAATTGCTCTGCAAGTAATTTCCGCTTTCCCACAGTGCTCCAGAAAGTCAATTATGTAATAACGGCCATCGGGATGTCTCCGCCATTCGGACATCCATTACTTTCCAGTATTTACTGTGACTTCACCCATCGCGGAAAAGAGATAGTTTCGCTTGGCCATAGTCGTAAATTCTTGGCTCGGCAGCTTTCCCGCGATTCCATTCAAAAAAATTAGAAACAAGACCGGTTTCTGCCTATATGCAGTCATTCTTGAAATTAGTTTTTCCTGCTGCCCTGCAATTATCTTGTCATAATGACTCAAAAGGGCCATTATAAAAATCACATCTGTCATTCTGTTGTTGTTGCTTAGCCCTAGGAAGAATCATCATCGGACGAATTTTCGCAAAAATGCTAACGCACGGAACAGCAGCACATTCGCTGAAAATAGGAGGAGGAGGCCCAGAACATAATTACCGACACTTGGATTCAATGGAGTCGAACTTCCGGTAGCGAACCCGTTCCGCAACACCAGTCAGTCAGTCGAATCAGTCGAGTCAGATGGCCGCCAGGGAGGTTTTATTGTGGCACAGCATAAAATTCTTAGCTGTTGACCAATTTAGTTTTTTTTTTTTTGCTCTCCAAAGGTGTGCGTGCCTTAAAGGGGCCCCAAAAGCCAACAACGGGAACGGGAATTTCTCGATCGAGCCCAGCTGATCTTGGTGTGGTCAACGAGCTGGAAAATGGTCTTTATGGTTGGTCATAATCGTTCTTTACCTCTCTACAAATGGCGAATTCATGGAGTATGGAGTATGAACTTGATAAAATCTTCTTACCCTTGTATGTTGAGCATTGCTAACTGCTCCTGCTCTTGGGCTAACTTTTGGAAGGCATCTTTTGGGCGTTACTACTTAGTAGTTTTATATTTCCTTCCATTTCGCTAAACGAGGTTGAGTCGTTGTACCGTTGCGAATTACGCATTGTTGCAAATGATGTAATGGTTTTGGTACTTCGGTAACTGGGTTAACATAAGCTTTAATTCGGGGGAAAATTCTGTTTTGATGATGCTTTAGCAGACCCTAGCATATATCGAAATATTGGAATTGTTAAAAAGGTACTTCAAAACTGCACAAAATTGCACAAAAGAAACGTTGATTGACGTTTAATTTTCAACAACAACCAATGAGTAGGCGATTAGATGTTGAAATAGCTCACCAATTTTATTGGTGTTTTATTGCTTCTTTCAGAATGAGCTTTTGGCACCCACCCAAGATTGCCGAAAACGAAAACCAAAGCGATTCAAATTAATTAATTCCTTCGTTGCGCGCCTTTGATTCACTTCGATTGGTTGATTGATTCTAATCAATTTAATGTGCTCAGTTTTACGGAAAGCTAATCGTGTTCGATGACTGCATGCCTCCCTTCACCACGGTAAAGTGTTGTTATTTCAGGAAATGCGTTTTTAATTTCTCAATTTACCCAAGCAGCATTAACTAGTTACAAATTTAAAAAGTACCTTAGTATAAATTTTCAAAAATAATTGCAACATATTTTTTAACAAAGAAGTCTATCGCATGCTCAATAATTCTCCATGGAACGAAAAATGAGGTTCATATTATTTTTTGTTATCATATTCTCAAACGCAAAATCCAATTGAATCAAAACAAAAGAATTCAAAAATCGAGCCAAAATCCGGGAACCTACAGTGAGGATTTTAAAATCTGAAATGAAAAATAAAAAGTCCTGAATTGCATGTCCAAAATACGCGAAAATTTAAAATTTGGAGTCTTTAATTTGATATTACAAATTTGGAAATGAGATTCCTATCTGGCTGCTTGTGTCCATCCTGCTTGTCTTGCTGTAGGATATGGGATACGATTTATTTGGTTTCTTTCAAACATATCCCAAGTAACACAGACTAAGCCAACTAGCATAAGTAAGTTTTATTATGGTTTGATTATGGCATTTTTGTGCAGCTCGTTTTATGACGGTTTAATTATGATCATGAAAAATGTTTTTGTTTCGACCATATGTTTTTAGATAGTTTTGAAAACGCTTTTTCAAAGCTGTAAATTACTGAAAATATCATGAAACCTTCACAATATGGTAATTAGTCGAAAATAATAAATAGTAGAAGTCGAATATCGTTGTCCGTCGCCATCTTAAGTTCCAAGATGGCGGCTACCATTCAACTTGAAAATACTGTATATGACTGAAAATCGCATAAAACCCTTATAATATGAGTATAAGTCAGGCCCGTGCGAAGGTCCCGTCCATGGGGGGGGGGGGGGGGGGGGGGTTTCGAAATTCAATTTTAGCTAAAAAAAAACAATACCAAAAATGAACAATAAAAAAGGAAAGGAATTTCTAACACCGTTTCTCACTCATGATTACCACACAAATTAAAAAATTGATATTTTTACAAAATGATGTCTTTATTCTGAACTAGAAATTTGTTTCAAAAGAATTTCTATGGTAATTTAAAATAAACGTTCCCAAAACACAGTTTTTAAAAGAAATCTGAATTCTAAAATAAATGTAAAATCAGGTGAAAAACTAATTATGATTAGTTGTTCGAAAAATGATAATAATTCTTAAGTTTTATTCATCTTTATAAAAATTATTTTCTTTGTTTTCAACCGAAAGGTTGATTGAAAAATTCCGTAGTATTTGAATTTGAACAAAAAATATTGAATCGCGATTAATAATGTGAACTTAAGATAACAGAAAAAAACTATTTTGAACTTTGAAGAATTTATTCAATGATTGATGGTTTAATTGAATTTGTTAAAAAATCGTATATATTTTTTATTATTTGAAAAGAGCTTGTGAAATAAGTCAGAGATAAAACCTATTTATATAAAAATTATCCAGTTATCAAAATAAATGGCTTAAAAAGTTAATTTTTGAAGTTCAAAATAATAACTTTATGTTCAATTATACTTACAAGGAAATGTTGGGAAATGGAAAATTTCGTGAATGATCAATGAAAACTGATAAAAAATGAAAAAAAAGAGGATGAAACTATGTTTTTCTTATAAAAAATAAGATTTAAGGGCTCATGTGTCAAGTACACAAAAATTCAGAAACAAAAAATTAAGACAAATTTGTTTAAATTATTTTTAAAATTTGAATAGTTTGACTAAAAAAAACGGAAAGTTAATTAAAGAATTGTGAAGAAATGTACTTTAGAATTTGGTAAATTTATTGGAAAATTTAAACAAAATATAAAAATGAAAAGATAAGTTTCTTTTAAAACATTTCAGGAGGTTTCTTTTAGTAAACACGTTTCACGATAAGAATTTACAAAATTTAATGGAGGACTCAAGACAACAGCATTTTGGTGCTTATTTTTAATGATTCATTTGGTAGATTTTAGCGTACTGAACTCAAATCTTTTATCAAATTTGGTCGAATACTTTAAGTTTTTGTGATAAAGGGTTTTAAGTAAAATAATTTGATTTGATAATTGATTTACTAAAAAACCTACATATATGGAAAAATATTATGCTGATTCTGTTTATCATACTTCATTCAATTAAGGGATTATATTATGATGATAATGATGCATGTTTTAAAAAAAGCAAAATTTAACCATTTAAAAAAAAAATGGAAAGATATCATTACAAGTTTTGTTGATATAACTACAGAAAGTGTAAACAAAACTTGATTTCTTTTAACATATTTGTTGAAACC
Organism: Uranotaenia lowii; assembly: GCF_029784155.1. Lineage (NCBI taxonomy): Eukaryota > Metazoa > Arthropoda > Insecta > Diptera > Culicidae > Uranotaenia > Uranotaenia lowii. The sequence goes on from NC_073692.1 coordinate 111,515,866, forward strand.
TACAAAAGGATTATATGTATGCTGAAAAAATATGTAAAATCCATTTTGGGTTAATGTATGTATGTATGGTAGCCACCTTGGGTGCACGGTTGTACCGCAGTTGTGGCTAAGGCTTCATCAACAAGTCACCGTAAGTTACCATATATCCAGTTAATAACTGCTGGATGAGACGTTCAAGGGATTGGATTCGTAAGTAGAGTAACTTACGATATCCGAAAGGTTAGGATTGATTGGTCTCGAGAAGTTATTGCCAAATATACAACTAACTCACTATGCAAGTCTCTGTAGTCCCCGCCCCCAAGATTTGTTTTTAGAAGAGCGCGTCAAACAGCAGGAGAACTTATTACAAGTAGGACTGCCACAGATCCATACCCATGCGCTCAATCCCTTTGTTTGATGCCCTGATGCATCCCACCAACCCCGTGAAAACGACAATGATATACAGTGCAAATGATAAATACAATAGATAATAATTATAACAAGTAATTATAATAATAAATTATATGGATAATAAATTATAAACAAATAAATAATAATGTTGATAAATAATATTTCAAAATGAAAAGAATCGGCTATAACAATAAATACAGTAATACTAAAACAGAATAATCATAACAGCGACGTATAGCACATTATAATTTGATAATGTCTTCAAGATGTCACCAGATAGCCTGTAAGAATTTATGATATTAATTAAATTCAAAGTTTGATCATGTACCTACATTCCATAAAGTATGATACACCGGGTCATCTAGAAACATTAAAAAAAAATCTGTAATACAACCTGAATAATACAATATTTTGTTGATCAAGGAAGCACTTCAAGAAGTATATAGATTAAAAATGCATATAATTAAACTAAAATTAAGAATAACTTTATTCGAAAAAAAAACTAAAAAGCAAGGTGGAAACGTTCTCAGTCATATGATATAAAGAGAATCGTGCAATTGTAATCTAAAAATATCAAACTTATACAATGCGAACTAATAAAAACATATTATTTTAAGTAAACAACCATTAATCAAGTGTCCTTGATCAAATAAATAATAGTAATAATAAAACATCCATTATGTAAATTTATAAATAAAAATAAGTGCACAATTGATCCCAAGTTTGCAAAATTGTCGTTTTGTAGATATTCTAACACTCAACTAAACTAAATGGCATTATCTATATTTATTCTCCTTGCTTGGTTTGAAATGATCATGCTGAAAATCTGAAAATCATGCTGAAATATAGAAATGTAGGTTAGTTCCCCATTACCTATCAATAGTTTTAGGAAAATATCTTGAATTGAATCAGAAAAAACAAGCAGAATGATTTTGATTATCAAATTAACCAATTGTTGCTAGAGCGACAAACCAAACAATGAAGTTTTGGTATTTGTATTCATAATATCCTGAATAATTAAATTAGTTATAAAAAATTTAACGGCTACAAGCTGCCAAAAATTAAAGCCGATACATTCTAAAAAGAGCTTTTTTTAGTTCCTCCTGAAATTAATGCATAATTTTATAACATATATTATTTTTAAATGCGCGAAGATGAATCATGAATGTCTTTGATGTGGTTATTTTCTTATCTTGACTATTTTAAAATCTGGGATATTAATAATTACTTCAATTCAAACCAGTAGTTGATCAAATTTTTTGTTAAGAATGGGAAACTCACAAATAAATGACAAATAAAAATAACAAATGTATGGTTGTAAATAAATAAATAAAAAAAAACAAATGGAATAAAACAACAACCGTGATAGCGTTACAGCAAGAATATTAATAAAAAAAAAATAATTTAAATATGCATTACTGCATTTAACGCCAATATCAATCTATGTAATAGTCCTGAAAAACAAAAATGTTTAATTACCACTGGAATTGAGATAAGTTTCTGAAAGTAATCAAATAATTTAATAATTCCGTTGATATTACATGATTCAAAGTTTACGATTAAAACTTTTTTAATTTAATTTTAAAAACTAATAATTAATAATTTTTATAAAAGGTGAGTTCTAGTATTATTTAACAAAAAATAAATAAATAAATAAATAAACAAAAGAAATATAAGGCATGAGAATAAAACTTTGCTAACAGTTAATACTATTGAATCTATTCAAAATTCCATATCATATATATTTTCTGTACAGATTTGAAAAAAAAAGTCGACTCTGTAGGATGATAAGCGCCAATAACAAAGCTGAAAGGTGAGATAAATAGAAGATATTTTTTTTTGGGTTTTTCAATTAAATACAATAGGTCCTGTACTCAAGGGTTTATTTGAGATTCGGTTTTCTGTTTTTTATGAATAATTAATTTAAATTTTTAATTGATTACTGAGTTTTGTTTAATTGTTTCCATTGTTTTTCATTTCAGTTCACATTATATTTAGTAGATCTATTATTTTTGTTTATGTGATTCGAGAAATGAAAAAAATTTGTAATTGTTCATGGGAATATGATATTCTTTCCGGAAACTTCAAGAAATATTGTAGCACACATATGAAAGTGGTTTTAGGCACAATAAATATAGGGAAAACCTTAGAGTTAGGATTGTACGATGAAATTTTCCATTGTTATTTATTTTATTTTTTCATCCGACTATACAGACAATCGTTGAAAATTGAATACGATAGTTTGATGATGTCAGTTGTTGATGCCGGATTCACTGTAAAGTGTTTGTAAAAGGAATTATTGATTTAAAAAAAACAGCAAGCATTCATAATAGCGATCCCAGTGGCCATGCATAATAGAAATATCTCATAACCTTCCAAAATAGATCAAGGATTAGTATTGATGAAAATGGAAAAACGATTTGAACACAGTCTCTCTAAAATTTATAAACAGTTACATTTCACTAGCTTAGGGTTACAAAAATTTTACCTCTTCACATTGAAAAAATAGTAGAACAATGAAAAATAAAGAATGATTAATAAAAACTAATTTTGGTGGAGGAAAGAAAAAAAATTTTTTTCAGTAAGTTCACATGACAATATTTTCGATTTGTTGATCTTAGTTTTTGTTCAGTAGGTTTAGGTTTATCAGAAGCTTGCCCGAGTAACAGAAGCTTTCGGAACTGTCAATTGAGTTGCATACAACTTTTAAGGGCTATGCAGAGCTTTCAGAAAAGTTGCTAATTTCAAACTTTCATGGTTCCTGAGCTTTCTCCGCAAAAAGTTTGCATGCAAGCTTTCATACTAATAAGTCACGAAATATTTCACGAGAAATATTTCACGCCTGCCACAATTTTCATTTCAATAAGGTAATGCAATTCTAAATATTATTTAACTAGCTACTTAGAAAGGTTTAAGTTATCAAATGCTGAAAATTAATTAACATAATTCACTTATCTTGATGTTTTAGCGGCAGCACTCTTCCTAAACTGATGCTCTCCTTGATAAAAAATGCCTCTGGATCATCCGAGGGGGCACAGCGCTAGCCCTCTTCGGCTTTCTTACACTTGTTAAAAAAAACGATATTTAAGAAACCTTACGGTTTTAACAAAGTAACTTCACTTCAATTTGATTAATAACACTAGTTTACAGCATTTTTGAACTCAGTAAACTGAAGGTCATTTCTTATGTGAAATCGGGCGCTGAATCCGAAACTGAAATTCAAAAAAATCTCAGTAGAACCGTTTTTGAGCTATGCTCCAATTTTGAAATTTCGGAAAAATTAAAAAAGTTATTGTACTTAGATTGAAATATCTCGGACGGCATAACAGTAATTTAAAATCCCTTTTTTGCATATTGAAGGTGAATAAATTTTCTATCGATCATCTGAACATTGTTTTTGTGTTTGACCAACAGTATTGTTGATATTAGTGACTTTATGAGAAAAAAAATTATAAAAAACGCATTTTTTTAGAGAAAATTTTGCTTCAACGAAAGTTTTAGACTCGATGGTAGCGTTTAAAAAATCTGATTTTCTTTTGCGCTTAAATGTCAATTTAAAACAATGATTTCAAGTGGTTATTTATCAAAATCGGTTGAAAATTGAAGAAGTTATGGCTACTTTACCATTATAGTATTTTTTTTAATTTTTCATAATTTAACGAACCGCAGTACACTTATCATAGTATAGGAAGAATGAAACATGATAAATCTCACTCGCTCCAAGTCAAAATTATTTATTAGCTTACCAGAAGGTCACATGCCAAGTTTCAGGAAGATTTGATCATAGGGTGGGGTTGCTTGAGTCTCAAACGTGAATACAATTTTGAGGTATTTTGCCCGGAAGGAACGAAAAATACTGGTTTTTCATCAATAACTTCTTTCATCACTAGTTGATTGTATTTTATGGTTGATTTTCTTAAAGCCTAAGTTGAGACAAATATTTCACCCGAAGACTGTAACTCGATTGGGTTTGAAACAGAAAAGTTATTGCGGTTCAAAGATTGTGTTTTGGTCGAAAATTCTCGTATAAAACGCAATGAGTAAAAAGTACTCATTGCGTTTTGAACAAAATTTGCGGCCTTTGAACTGCAATAACTTTTTTACTTCAAGTCCAATCGTGTTGCAGTCTTCGGGTGAAATATTTGTCTCAATTTAGGCTTTAAGAAAATCAACCATAAAAAACAATCGGCTGGTGATGAAAGAAGTTATTGATGAAAAACCAGTATTTTTTGTTCCTGCCGGGCAGAAAACCTTAAAATTGTATTCACGTTTGAGACTCAAGCAACCCCTGCCTATGGTCAGATCTTCCTGAAACTTGGCATGTGACCTTCTGGTAAGCTAATAAATAATTTTGACTTGGAGCGAGTGAGATTTACCATGTGTTATTCTTCCTATACTATTATAAGTATACTGCGGTTCGTTAAATTATTAAAAACTGCAAAAATTACAGTTATGGTAAAGTAGCCATAACTTCTTCAATTTTCAACCGATTTTGATAAACAACCACTTGAAATCTTTGTTTTTAATTGACATTTAAGGGCAAAAGAAAATCAGATTTTTTAAATGCTACTATTGAGTCTAAAACTTTTGTTAAAGCCAAATTTTCTCTAAAAAAATGCGTTTTTTATAAATTTTTTTCTCATAAAGTCACTTATATCAACAATACTGTTGGTCAAACGCAAAAACAATGTTCAGATGATCGATAGAAAATTTATTCACCTTCAATATGCAACAAAGGGATTTTAAATTACTGTTATGTCATCCGAGATATTTCAATCTAAGTACAATAACTTTTTTAATTTTTCCGAAATTTCAAAATTGGAGCATAACTCAAAAACGGTTCTACTGAGATTTTTTTGAATTTCAGTTTCGGATTCAGCGCCCGATTTTACATTAAAAATATTGGTCAGTTAATCAAGTTCACGATTTTTTTTAAATTTTGTAAACTAGTGTAATTCTTCACCACTGGGCTTGAACTGCATGCTAAATATTTTAAACGTTGTTTTCGAAGGAATTTTCGTGATTTTTTTCTACCACAACACTTTTTTCACTCCATGCTGCCAGTGTTGCCAACTCTCTTGTTCGTAAAATCCATTTTGGGTTAACACTTCTTAAAAATTTGATAAATGGGAAAAAATAAAAAAACATAAAACCTATATAACTTTTTACGCAGAACTCAAAATTATTTCAATTCTAAAGAAAAGATAATAATTCAATTTAAACTTTGATTTTTAAATGATATGTTTTAGATTTGATTTGTTGTATAAAAAGTGCAGAAATTTCTCAAATACAATTAGCTTGCTGATAGAAATAATGCATATTCATATTCAGGGTACCCAAATAGTCGAATCTAAATTACCTTTTTAATTCATTGCACCTCAGAAAAGATATAAATTTTTAAGGCCTTGTGTAAGTTATGTAATGTGTTAAGCATTTAGAAGAACAAAAACACTAAATAAAATTTAGTCCAAAATTGGTTTCTTGAAGAATTTTTCATATCACCATAACATTTGTAATGAAATAAACGTTTCATTTTAATAAAAAAAATGGTTTGTTTAAAACTCTGTTCTTATTTAGTTATACTTCTTAATAAAAACTCATTCTGAAGACGAGGTAGGAGTTTTGTATGTCAAGTTTTGAGTTCCTATACAAAAGATTAATTGAACTGCAATTAAGAATCGAAGTAAGTTTTAATTTGTAAACGTCGAATAGTGTCGTAGATCGAAATGTCTCAAGCCAAGGGTAAAGACTAAATTCCACCGGAGGCGAGAAAAATTCTGACCCGCTTGTTAACACTTATTTTCAAATAAATTTTAAGATCATGTAATTTTCCGTTACTATGGTGAAAATTTTACTTGGAAAAAATCTTCATGGGAGGGGGGGGGGGGTTAAACCCCTAAAACCCCCCCATTCGCATGGCCTTGGTATAAGTTGAAAGAATTTGACTTCTAATATCGGTAGAAGTTTAATTTCGTTATCTGACGCCATCTTAAAATCCAAGATGGCGGCATCCGCTGCACTTTGAAATGTAGTAAATGACTTAAAATGACATGAAACCAAACAATATTCGTATTGGGTAAAAGGGCTAAACGAGTAGAAGTCGAATTTCGTTGTCTGACACCATCTCGAAATCCAAGATGGCGGTTTTCGATAATCTTTAAAAATGCTAAAATTAATTGAATATCGCATGAAACCTTCAAAATATGGGTATTTGTTAATTGGTGTGGTACAGGGCCTAAGCCAGCACGAGACGTGACCGATCGGAATCGCGGTCTAGAATACTCTCCATGAATATGGTTAGATTAGCCGAGAGCTTACCCCATAGTGCATATGTGGTGGTGATGTACTCAGGTGAAAAGGTAAGCTGGAGCAAGGCTATCACATCCCCCTTTCTTTCGAAAGAAAAGAAATAACACAATATAGCTGTCAACCAAAACAATATACAAAGTCAAAGTTAACGATCGCATCCTGTGACTGTGAACTCGAGTGTGTACCAGCGAAGTGCCATTTGAATACGAGCGGAGGTTTTAAGAAACAAAGTGTCTTTTTAAAACTCTCCGGCATGTCCTGTCGACTATGTAAGTTTTTCATTTCTGTTGAATTTCCACTTATAATTGATTGAATCTTTTCGTTCCGATATTGGAAATACCTGAGACAAATTGTTTTCTAGCTGAACCTGATCTCTATCTTCCATTTAGAATATTTCAGTAACCTTGGTCCTAGGCCTTGATAAACCTAAACATGTCGAGCCAACATTCAAGTGTCATTTCCTAACTACATGTTGTTTCGGATTTTACAATGGCCAAGTTCTATCAATCTATCTAAATTTCTTTCCGGTAGGCGGGCTAGTGAGATAGCCCTAGGCTCTAGTAAGCCGACTAAATTATCTGTTTATGTTGTATATTCATGACATACTGTCGAAGCACCGATGTGGTCTAGCGGATAGACTGGCGCGAGTCTGGCTCTGGTATGCCAGGCATACTGGGTTCGATTCCCGGTATCGACAAGAAAACTTTTGGGTTCGAATCCCATAAGCAGCCAACAGGCAAAATGTCCCTCATCATATAACTGACTATATACTTAATAGGAATGTTCAATCAGTTTCCAGTTGGCAGTTGGAACTTAGCAAACTTGATTGACTCGTTCTTCCAAAATAAACCTACCTAAACACAAATACATTCACTCCATAACAGTTCATACGAAGTATGTAATGCGGTCCGGGTATGGTGACGTGCTTGTCCTCGTTGTTTCCAATAGAGCGTCAAATATCTTATTAAATATACTAAGGTTCCGAAGTAGACTTTGAAATGACAGCTAGGAAAATCAGTATAAACATAATTCTGTTCTTTTTAAATAGTATGCACTAAGGTTGACAATAGTGGAAAATTTCCCTAGTGATTTTCTACGACAGTTTTTATCCGAGAAGTTGAATTTCATTTTTTTTATTATTACACCTGATGTTAGTTGAAGGTTTGTTGCCTTTATTTTACAGTAGATTCTTAGAAAAACATATTACGTCCCAAAACACGACGCTTTTCATCAACCTACTTTATATTAGGACTAGTTATCAGTAGTTATGATGCCAACCAATAACATACAACCCAGTAGCCTAATTTAATGATTTTTTTTTTCAATACCACTTGTAATCATTATTGAGTTTTTATTAACTAGAACTTTGTTACAAAAGGAATTTTATGACTTGGTCAATGTTAAAAATAAATTTCAATTGATGTGAAATGTTGTTACGGAACAGCAACTTACTTACAGATTTGTTTGATGCTGTGGAGTCTAGAAGATTTGATAATATGAAACTGCAGGTGCAGGTGGTCGAAACTCAAATGAAATGAATTGGATTTTCTTTTAGCCATACAAAACGTCTGAGCTTTTCACCAAAGAGGATGTTTAACAGTATAATAGTATACAGTATGTATATGGACTTCAACATTTTCATTTATCCAAAATGAAAATTGATTTCCAATTAAACTTCTTAAGAAACGGATTAGGCTATAGTCTTAATGATTTCAGAACGAGAACTAATTCTGTTAGCTGGTTCAGGTTCGGTGTCCTTCATAGAAGGATGTTACAAACTGGTTGAGGATTTATGTGTAGTGGAAAACTATGGTCTAGGCACAAAGTAGGTGTTCAAATCGCTGCCCCAGCAGATATGGGGAAAAGGTTTTTTTCCATTGATTTAACATAAAATATCAGAAACAAGATAAATTTTCAACCATCATAGTTTTTCGAATGTTGAATGCGCTCAAATTAAAGACCAACTCCATTGTTCATTGAAGTCAGGTAGGTAATATGTGAATATGTTTTTAATTAAAGGTAACAAGTATTACACTTTCGTGTTCTCCCAATCTTTCTCAATATTGGTTATTTTTTTTTCTTGAATCTCACTTAGAATGTAGGAAAAGCTTGCCATCCGTTGTTATTACCTTTAACACAGAGATACTGACATTACATGCTCAAATTTTATATTGAGGTTCCTGGCACTTTTCGGTCCCTTTAAACCTTGCGAAAACTGTCGCTTGTCAACGCTGCACAAGCTATGTCATTTGATATGATTTTAAATTGGAAATCAATGTGGGGCCCAGCGAAATAATCTCAGGATCGATTGCCCAAATAGTCAAGACATTTTTTTTTCAAAGGAATGCGTCTGAAAGAATAGCGTATACAACTTGAACTGTTCAAACGTTTACAGTTCTGACACCTGGGAGCTCCCCAACTATCCATTCTACTCGATCAAATTATAAGTATTCAATACGCAAAGCCCATATCTTAATCGCGACATAGAATAAAAGCATTGGACTCTTCGATAGTATGAAAAGTATAAACTGATTTTCTGGCAACTTTGGCAATCGCTCGCTTAACTTTGAATGGACATGAATCTCACAACGCTCTCAAACTCAAACTCAAACTCCAACAACAACAACAATAGGCCGTACGAGAGAGCAGCAGCAGACACAGAAGCTTTTCCGACAACAGAGAAGCTTTTTCGTGGATCGGTTTGCTCATACATTGAAATGAATTTGTCTCCAACGCTCTACGATGGTGCAAAGTGCATTTGACCATATTTCACAATCGACCTAGGAAGTACAAATTACTTTTGTTTGTTGTATGTTTAAGTTTTTTATTCAATTTTTAGATGATTAATTTTAAATACTCAAGTTGTGACGTAGATCGTTCATGGCCTATTTCCTTCAGCCCGGTTAGTTCGCAGAAGGAATATCAAAATGTAAATAAGCAACACATTTTTTTTTTCTTAACCCACTCATTGCTGAAAACTTAAAACTTTAATTTTAAATTATGTCGTTTTTACTCGGTTTAACTTCTAGCTTCGAACGATTGGTTTTATTGTATTTCGCTGTACATACGGATAACGGTATAGGTGTTTTTGGCAAAAGCAGGATGTACTCTTACCATTCATACATCGTCAATTTCTCATATCGACGATCGAGTTTCAGATGAAAATTTATAAACGAATATTAATTTTGTTTCTATTTTGTTAAATTTGCTAATTTTGTTGAACCACCTTATTTATTTTTGCAGCAACTGTATTCATGGCATGTTTTCTCAATTAATCATAGAGCACGAAAGCTTTGATCTTCTCTCGAATTACAGCAGGAACTTTCTGCTTCTCTGTTTCTCACAAATACCAATAGGCTACACGCTTTCTCAATTATCTGTGGGGAGTGCTTGTCTTCTACCACTTTTTCACTTGTATCGCATCATCCAAGAGCAACATCTATAAGAACTTTGGTTTTCTTCCAAATTCTTTATAGTGCTTTTTTTAACTGCATCATTTAAGAGCGGATAGACGGTCTGATTTTGTTTTTTTTTTGCATGTGTTTAGCATTTTACGCATCATTCAAGAGCAGTTTGCAGCATTTTGTTTTATCAATTGCGTTGCACTTCTTTTGCGAGTGTATTATCAATTACATTGTTAATTTTCGCTTTTAATTTTTTTTTTTTTGACTTGCATCATCAAAGAGCAAATTATATCCAGGAATCCTTTTTTTTCTTTTATTTTCGAATCATCCAAGATCGCATCTAATTATGGTCATATCATTTTCATATCATTCAAGAAGAAAAGACTGAATTGTTGTATTTATTTTCTGCAACATTTAAGAGCTCATTTTTTTAGTTTTTATTTTCGAATCATCCAAGATCGCATATCCAATCAACATCACATCATTTAAGAGTCAACATACATTTTTTTTTATTTGGCAATACTTGGTGTTGTCATATTATTATTTTCAAAATGTATACATTTCGCATCATCCAAGAGCGATCCTTTTTTTTCTCGTTTTGTTTTTTTTTTTTGCTTTTATTTCCTTGATTCAGCTGCTTCGTTTTCGTGGTATCTTTTGCACTTCTGCCCCAATTGAAAGCTTTTCTTGTGTAGTGGTATTATAGGGAAGCTTTTTTCCCAACATTGAGAAACATTTCTGTATCTTTCTCTTTAAAATTCCTGAGAGTTTTTGGCTGCCATTTTAATTTTATTTTTCACTGGCATGCAAATTTATGATCTTTCTTACCTTTCTTGGATTGAATCAGGCACAAAATACTAAAGTTTCTTTTCAAGTACACTTTAAGTATAAACGACTTCACTGCACGCGTTTTTTTTTTGGTCCACATCCTCGTCGCCATGTGGTACAGGGCCTAAGCCAGCACGAGACGTGACCGATCGGAATCGCGGTCTAGAATACTCTCCATGAATATGGTTAGATTAGCCGAGAGCTTACCCCATAGTGCATATGTGGTGGTGATGTACTCAGGTGAAAAGGTAAGCTGGAGCAAGGCTATCACAATTGGGATAAGCTATAAGAAGTTGATTTTTGCATTTTCTCACTATCTTGAAATCCAAGATGGTGGCTTCAACAGAACTTAAAAATACTGTAAATTAATGAAAGTACCATGAAACCCCCAAAATATATTGTATTGGGCAAAAAGGCTAAACGATAGAAGCCGAATATCTCTTTTCGCGTTTGTCTGAAATGCTGTAAGTGACTGAAAATCCTATAAAACCACCATAAATAATACAGACCCCGTTCGCCACATTCGATTTTGGCAACATCCAATTTGGCACATGTGGCACATGTTGCATAATAGAATGACATAAATAGCAAATATGGCAAAAAAAAAATCAATAACTATAAACAAAACAAGAAAAGTGCTAAATGCATCAGAAACATAATAAAAAAAAATGTACTAATACCCATATTGTTGGGGTTTTATGCGATTATCAGTCATTTATAGTATTTCAAGTTGAGCGGCAGCCGCCATCTTGTCTTTCAAGATGGCGTCGGACAACGAAATTCGACTTATAATCGTGTTGCCCTTTCACCCAATACCCCGTATTGTGGATGTATCATGAGATTTTCAGTTATTTACAGCTTTGAAAAGAACTTCGAAAGCCACCATCTTGGATTGATGATGGCGTCAGCTAGCAAAATTCGACATCTTCTAGTTTAGTCCTTTCACTCAATACCCATAATGTGGTGATTTCATGCGGTTTTCAGTGATTTAAATCATTTACAAGTTCAGTGGAAGCCGCCATGTTGGATTTCAAGATAGCGTTTAATAGCAAACTTCGACTTCTACTCGTTTGGTCCTTTCACCCAATACCCATATTTTGGGAGTTTCATGCGGTTTTTAGTGATAACCAGCATTTTGAAATTCAGTGGAAGCCGCCATCTTGGATTTCGAGATGCTCTTGATTAAAACTTTAAATTTAACTTTTCTAGTTTAGCTCTTTAGCCAATACCCATATTGTTGTTTCATGTGATTTTTAGTTATTTATAGCATTTCAAGGTTCAGCGAAAGTCGCCATCTTGGATTTCAAGATGGCGTCTGATAGAGAAATTCGTCTTAAACTGATTAAGCCATTTTATCCAATGACCATATTGTGTAAATTTTAAGTGACTGATATCGAAATTTGTTTTCTACTCGTTGATCCTTTTCAACTTATACCCATATTGTGGGAGTTTCATGCGATTTTCAGTAATCAACAGTAATTTAAAGTTCAGTAGAAGCCGCCATCTTGAATTTCGAGATGACGTCCGATAGCGAAATTCGACTTCTTCTAGTTTAGCCCTCCCACCAAATACCAATATTGTTTGTGGGCCTTTCATGCGATTTTCGGTGATTAGAAGCATTTCAAAGTTCAGCGGAAGCCGCCATCTTGGATTTCAAGATGGCGTCGGAAAGAAAAAAAATCGACTACTTCTAATTTACCCTTTTACCCAATACCCGTATAGTGGTGGTTAAATGCAACTTTTTGTCATTTACAGCATTAAAAGCTAAGCGGATGCCGCCATCTTGGATTTCAAGATGGCGCCTGAAAGCAAAATTCGACTTCTACTCGTTTAGCCCTTTCACCCAATACCCATATGTCGTAATTTTACGAATCTCAATTCAGAGATTCACTTAAACACGTCTGTCACTCACAAGAATAGATCAATGACTGACTTTGTTTTGTTTGTTTGTCTAGTGTTGCCAAAATAGCAAATGTTGCCATTAAAATTTATTTTATTTTATTTATCTTCAGTGTTGCCGAATACAACTATTATTGAATTATATTTTTAATAAAATTTGATTTATTTTCTACATATACTTCATCTCATCCCTACACCATATTGTTGGTGCTTCATGCGATTTTAAGTCATTTACAACATTTTAAAGTTCAGCAGAAGCCGCCATCTTGAAATCCAAGACAACGAGAACGAAATTCGACTTCAACTCATGATTTATTCCACGGTCATTCACAACCAATCCATTTTTATTCAAAAAGTCTGTCCTCATTTACTGTACTAATGATTAACAACTCAGAAATGAGGAACTCATCCTAAGCGTATAATTGGTTGGCTTGCGAGAGAAACGTCAAATTGTAGCTTTTTTTGGGGTCATCATTAAACCATAATAAAACTAATTAGCCATTTTTTTTTTACCATAAACAGGCTATTAAGCATTGAATTGACTGACGCCATGTTGGTTGCAAAATCGAAGGGCACAAAATGTCGCCATGTTGATGGATTCACAATGCAAGTATTGGAAAATATTTTTTCAGGCCTATTTTCCATCAATTTTATCATGATTGACCATCATATTTGACGAGGCGCATTTATTTTAAGATACTATTTCATACACATTTTACCTAAAATCTTGAGTGGCAGTACAAAAGAGGCTCATAATATGGTTAAAACATTGGTTTTTCGGCTATTAATTTTACCAGATCACATCTCAATAATGCAATAATAATAATTCATAATAATAATTCATCAACCATTATGGTTACTGAAAAAAATTAAAAAAAACTCCGAGAACTCACTGAATCGAAAAAAACAAAAATTGCTAATATGTTTAATAAAAGCTTTTTAAATGCTTTGATGACCAATTCCATAAAGACGTTTCTGAGGTAGGGTCAAATACCCTAATTTTGGCTTTATAAGAGTCCAGGTGATGTTATTGAATGCGCTTTAGCTTTTTATGAAGATTAATGCTATAGTCCAAACGAAATTTTGCTGACCATAATAAAGCTAAAATTGTTTCTTGAGATGCAATGCGGTTGCGCTGGGAAGACAATTCCAGTTACTAGAAAGCTTGTTTATCCGGTCCGGTATAGAACCTGACACCAATAATTCCACCTACAAGGAAGTTCATTATTGGAGTAGAGCCTGATTTGTGGGTGTAGAGAATTTTCAAAAATTTTGTGAAAAAAAGCCAATAGAAAGAGCTTAAGGCAAGGAAGGTTAGAATGAATGTTGGAATATTTTTACAACTTTTAATAGTTACCAGCACGAGTAACAAAAAATATTCACTTTGAACTAGTATATTTTAAGTATATTTAAACAATCCTTACGTGCTCTTTTAGTTGGCTTATTTTTACGAAAAATTTACTAGTTCTTGGTAAATTTTTCATAATTTGTAGTGCTGGTAACTATTACTAGTTGATAGAATATTAAAAAATTCATGTTAACAATGTTTGCGTAAAGCTCTTAGGTTTGGCTTTTTTAATTTAATTCAACGGATATTTCATCCGTTATATAATCAGGCTTCTACCAGACAAAATTAAGCGTCATTTAAAAAATTGAAAACAACAGACTTTTAGTCCCATGTAATTCAAATGCGAAATCGAAAAAGCGTATGTAATGAACCGGGATGTGTTCTTTAGATTACAAACTACTGACTCTGCTAAGTAAACTTCACAGATCTCGTTTATAGTAGAAAATATTTCCATATTGAATTCAAGTGTGCCAAATAACTGCTGATGGCGCCAAGATTGATCCGGTCGAATCCCGCTTATTTTAATTAAGCAACTTTAATACCAGTTTTTAAATTCGATAATCAGAAAAATAACATTCCACTAATTCAAATGATCAGTACTAACTGACTTTGTGTAATCATCATTTCTCTAATGGAAATTTGAACAAATGTTTCCCCACTAGTCAGTTGTCTTGCTTTGTAAATTTTCTTTACTAAACCTCTGTTTTTTCTCCATTCAATAAAAATAATAACTCGGTTCGGACATGACCGGGTTGAGAGCAAAATCATAAAAAAAAACCTCGTTCTGCGCCTCTTCCCCATCAAATTAATGCAGCTCTCGTAATTTTCAACCTTTTCTCATTATAAAAAAGAAGTGTTTATCGATGCGTGACTTTATTATTGTGCCGGAGAGTTTTGCCTCTCAGTTTGTAGTTGATGATATTGTTAGTAAATTACCTTCACATTTGTATACATGTGTGTGTATATTTGCATTATGTGAGAGATGAGGATTACATCAATTGGGTACAAGTTTTTCCTCCTTCCCTTGCTGTTTCATTCATTCATCTGACCGGTTGTTTGCGATTGAAATTGAAAGTAAATTGGTTAACGGTATGTTTCTTTTTTTGAGGTGTAAGCTCTCCTTCATTGATGAGTTGCGAAGAAGTTGGGCTCTTTCTCGAGAGAGCTGTCACCCCGTTGCGCATTGCATTGCATTGAAAGACCCCTCGCCAAGGGATGTAATCGATGAAGTAAGCGACCCATTGAAAAGCTCCACTTGAGAAGTCTCGACGATAAGTCTATTCAGACAGATAAGTTATGCGGCGCTGTGATGATGCAATCTGGATTGTGAAGCCATGTGATGCTGCTCCTTTGCCAAATTGAATGCACTGCGAATGATTTATGATGGACAACAACAGACGCGCAACATTTCCAAATTGGCCTCCAAGGACATCACGGGAAGATCAAGATCTAAAAATATTGTACATTCCGCTACATGAACTTGAATGGGGAATTGGACACCTTCAAAATACAAATCTGGTCTAAGAGCCCCCTGAGAGCTACTGGCTAGCTAGCTAGCTAACAAAGGTCAGTTCAAGACCACGAGGCGCCATTGACATTTGGCGATCGTGTAACGATCCATAAACTACCGACAACAACTTGTTGCTGATTTTTTCTGGTCTATACAGCAATTTTCTCCCAATTTGGCCGGCTCGGAACCTAGAACTAGTTCTGTCAATCAGTGGCAACTAAACGCGCCAATTTAACGCGCTCGAATCGTAACAGAGATCTCGGAATTGGTCGAGACCAACCGAATCAAGGTTCGCCAAGGGCATTCTTGTGGTGTCTGAACTAGTCTAAACTAAACTAACCCTTGGAGGCCACCCGTGAAAAATTTGGACAAATTGCAGTGATTGGATTACCGATGCAAATTGAGCTCGATACGCAAACCTTTTATTTTAAGGCAAGCGCCTGCATATCGATCGATACTTGAGAGGCGTAAGTGAGCCTGCTATTTCGAGCAAATCGGCGTGGAATATTCAATTATATCTAAGAGGTCACTTAATACTTGCAGCTTATTTTGGACATGGTTATAATTTGGATATACTCATTAAATTTGTAGCACCTTAAAGGAGCCAGCACGTTTTCAGTTGCCCTTTTATTGTGTAGGAACAGATGTAAGTCTAAATATTTGAGTCCAATCACTTATTGGCCTATCAAGATTTGGTCCACGGCTATATGGGATCAATACCAATTTCGAGGGGGTAAGAAATTGTTAGTTAGCCAGTTTCAGTTGGCATTTCTCAGTTATCCATCGAGTTATTGAAGCTTCACCATGAGCATTCAAACTTTTGTGGGAAGTGACCATAGATTTTAAAATTTAGAAGGAAAATTCTAAATTCTCGAATGGTTCTAGATCAGAGATGAGGGCTTGTGGCCCTCGAGACATGTTTGTGCGGCCCGCGAAGCTTATCTCAAATTAATTTTATATTATGTATTTTTTTTTCTACGAAAGATTGTTTACTATCATTAAATAGCAGTCCCTACTGAACCAAAAACAATGTATTAATTACTTGATCAAATATGCACGTCGCTTATTTGCAGTTGCATTAGCCCCATAATCATTCACTTTCCCACTTTTTTGTAGGATTTTTCGACAAAAACAATATCTGTAGTTCTGTGATTCAACCCAAAAAGTTTGTAACGACTACTCATGAAAACAGCATTTTTGGTGCCTATAACTGATTTTGTTTAATTTTGGCGTCCTGAATTCAAAAAATTTCACAGATTTTGTCAATCACTTCTGGTTTCGGTGATATGGCGTGTGGAAATTTGAAAGTTGATCAGTTTTTGGTGAAATCGATCTTTTATAACTGATAAACCAATAAATTTTCATAATAACCAATAGCTGACTTTGAATCAAATTACAATCCTTCAATCAATCAAGGTCTCAGATATTGCCAAGATATTCTTGTAACAGAGATACAACGCCTTCAAACAATTGAATTCTACAATTTTTAGAAATTCCAAAAAATAAGATTGCAACTTCTGACGTCAGAAAGTAATTGAAAATTGGATATTAAAGATTTTAACTCATTCAACAACTTTGATGAAGACTGGGAAATGATTTGACTTACGGTTCTAAAAATATCAAAGATTCAATTTAGTTTAATTTTTCTATACAATTTCGTCAAAACTCCCGCTTTTACAGGTTTGGAAAAAATAACAAAAAGAAAACTTCCATAACTTTCGTTTCGGAATTCAAAATTACTCGCGATCTTTGGGAAGGTTGATCATTGAGTGACTCAATTGAGTCAATAAGTATTTGTTTTTGTCAGTTTTGTCAAATAAGTACACACATTGAATTACTTATTTTTATCCTCTTTTTTAAAGTTTTTTCGAAAACTAGAGCTGACAAAAAAAAACTCATTGAATATTTGGATTCAGCACCCCCGAATAAGTCAAATCAATTCTGAGATTCCTTGCACCTTGGAAAAATGTGAATTTCGTTGTTTTGCTCGTTGTGGTGCTATTTTAAGAAATTTCATTGGCAAAACATACCAAACATCGATTGAATTGAGTCATTTTACTTAAAAATTAGCAATCCATACTACGAAAGTCATAAGACTTTCATGTTTCAGCCTTAAAAGACCTCTCCCAGAGGTATTTTAATTAAATTATCTGAGATAATTTATGATATCTGTAAAAAAAATTCTAGAATCAAAAATTTAAACTGGACAAATCTGTGAAATTATGAATTTTTCATAACTTTTAAATCTTGTTCAATATCTCAATGCAATGAATTCATACGGAACTTCAGATTAAAAAATAATCACCGTTTCTAGAAAAAAACTGAGGCTTCACGACAAAATTTATATAAATTAAAAAAAAAACTTTTCAAAAATGGACACAGCAAAAAATCGCTATGGTTAAGCTCCATTAAAATTTTAAATGATGACGAAAAATACCTTCGCATTTGTTCGAACAAATACGGGGTATTCTCAGAAAACACTTCAAATCTTTTTACGAACCGACTTTCAACATTTTTCGTTTTTAATAAATAAAAGGGAAGCAAATGATGTTTCCCTTTTTTCAAAAAGAATTTTCGCTTAACATTTCAAATCAATTCAAACATTATGGATCTCTAATCAAGATTTGTGATTATTCAATTTCAACTGGTCTTATCACCTTATACCTTAAAAAAATGTTCATGCAAGCACATGAATTCGTTTTATTTTTCAGTTTTATTCTTGGTAAAAATTTGTCTTTATAAAAAAAATACGCTAAGCTTGCAAAACTATTTTTACCTAAATGTTATTTTTAATGTGGCCAGCCGAAAGAATTTCTAATCAAAAGTGGCCCGTTGCTTCATAAGGTTGCTCACCCTGTTCTAGATTATTGTTACTAGATTCAAGTTTCTAAAGTAAAATTAAAGCTTCTTGATAATAGCTTTTAGATTCTGAATTCTCGATTCTATAATAAATATTCTAAATTCTAGATTCCAAATTCTGAATTCCAGATTCTAGATTCAAGATTCCAAATACTCGATTCTAGATTCTAGATTCTAGATTCTAAATTCTGGATTCTTGATTCTAGTTTCAAGATTCTAGATTTTAGATTCAAGGTTATGGACCCAGCTAACATGAAATCGTAATAGAAATGATAATCCAAATCGAATATTAAGACATTTTTAATAACCATCGTAAACACGTTTGTATTGAGTGATTTTCCATCATTCATTTACGACAAGCTTTGCCTAAAACAATTTGAATCGGATAGCAGTTTAGTCAATTCGTAAATATGTCTCCAAAACATTGAGAATATGCTAATTCAACATTTACGATTTGAGTGAACTGATTTACGATAAATGGGCGGTCCTTCAATTAACACTCTTTCCGGTCCCCTCTCATAAAAAGAGAAACTCACCCATAGAGCTATAGCGTGGATCATATCAGTTGATGAGTTGGCATCGTGGTAAGATATCCAACAGCCAACTCGGAGGACTGGAGTTCAAATCTCGGTTGGAGATTTTTTTTTTCGTTTATTTTGCTTTTTGTGGGAAGATTGAATCGTTGGAATCTTGTCATTGTAGATATATCGCCTCCAATTTTGTAGGTATATGCTATTTTGGTAAGTTTAATACAATCTTTTCATCTGGTATATTTGTTTGAATAATTCTGTTGTTCCTGTGTTATACCTTTATAAATGTTTGCTGGGGATTCTAAATTTATGATTCTAGATAAAAGAATCTAGATCGTTGATTCTAGATTTTAGATTCAAAATTCTAGATCCTAGATTCTAGATTCGGGATTCTAGATTCTAGAATCAAAATTCAAGATTCTAGATTCTTGATTCCGAGTTCTGAATTCTAGATTCTAGATTTTCGAATCTTGTTGCTTGATTCTAGATTCAAGATTCAAGATTCCAGATTCAAGATTCTAGATTCTATAATCTAGATTCTAGATTCAAGATTCTAGATTCTAAATTCAAGATTCTGGATTCTAGATTCTAGATTCTAGATTCTAGATTCTAGATTCTAGATTCTAGATTCTAGATTCTTGATTCTAGATTCTAGATTCTAGATTCTAGAATCAAGATACTGGATCCTAGATTCTAAATTCTAGATTCTAGATTCTAGATTTTCGATTTTAGATTCTAGGTTATAGATTCCAAATTAATGATTCTAGATAAAAAATTTTAGATCGTTGATTCAAGATTTTAGATTCAAAATTCTAGATTCTAGATTATAGATTCTAGATTCGGGAATCTAGATTCTAGAATCAAGATTCAGATTCTCGATTCCGAGTTCTGAATACTAGATTCTAGATTTTAGATTCTAGTTGCTTGATTCCAGATTAAAGATTCAAGATTCCAGATTCAAGATTCGAAATTCTAGATCCTATAATCTAGATTCTAGATTCAAGATTCTAGATATTAGATTCTAAAATCTAGATTCTAGATTTCAGATTCTAGATTCTGGATTCTAGATTCTAGATTCTAGATTCTAGATTCTAGATTCTAGATTCTAGATTCTAGATTCTAGATTCTAGATTCTAGATTCTAGATTCTAGATTCTAGAGTCTAGATTCTAGATTCTAGATTCTAGATTCTAGGTTCTAGATTTAAGAATCTAGATTCTAGATTCTAGATTCTAGATTCTGGATTCTAGATTCTAGATTCTAGATTCTAGATTCTAGATTCTAGATTCTAGATTCTAGATTCTAGATTCTAGATTCTAAATTCTAGATTCCAGATTCTAGATTCTAGATTCTAGATTCTAGATTCTAGATTCTAGATTCAAGATTCTAGATTGTAGATTCAAGATTCTAGATCCTAGATACTAAATTTTAGATTCTAGATTCTAGATTCTAGGTTCTAGATTCTAGATTCTAGATTCTTGATTCTAGATTCTAGATTCTAGATTCTAGATTCTAGATTCTAGATTCTAGATTCTAGATTCTAGATTCTAGATTCTAGATTCTAGATTCTAGATTCTAGTTTCTAGTTTCAAGAGTCTATATTCTAGATTCTAGGTTCTAGATTTTAGATTCTAGAATCTTGATTCTAGATTCTAGATTCCAGTATCAGATTCTGGATTCTAGATTCTAGATTCTAGATTCTAGATTCTAGATTCTAGATTCTAGATTCCAGATTCTAGATTCTAGATTCTAGATTCTAGATTCTAGATTCTAGATTCTAGATTCTAGATTCTAGATTCTAGATTCAAGATTGTAGATTCTAGATTCTAGATTCCAGATCCTAGATTCTAGATTCTAGACACTAGATTCTAAATTCTAGATTCTAGATTCTTGATTACAGATTCAAGATTCATGACTCTTGATTCTAGATTCTAGAATCTAGATTCTAGGTTCTAGGTTCTAGATTCTAGATTCTAGATTCTAGATTCTAGATCCTAGATTTTAGATTCTAGATTCTAGATTCTAGATTCTAGATTCTAGATTCTAGATTCTAGATTCTAGATTCTTGATTCTAGATTTTAGATTCTAGATTCTAGATTCTAGATTCTAGATTCTAGATTCTAGATTCTAGATTCTAGATTCTAGATTCTAGATTCTAGATTCTAGATTCTACATTCAAGATTCAAGAATCTAGATTCTAGATTCTAGTTTCTAGATCCTAGATTTTACTTCCTAGATTCTAGATTCTTGATTCTAGATTTAAGATTCCAAATTCTAGATTCTAGATCGTATATTCTAGATTCAAGATTTTTGATCTTAGACTCTAGATTCTAGATTCTTAATTCTAGATTCTTGATTCTTGATTCTTGATTTTAGATTCTAGATTCTAGTTTCTAGATTCTAGATTCTAGATTCTAGATTCTAGATTCTAGATTCTAGATTCTAGATTCTAGATTCTAGATTCTAGATTCTAGATTCTAGATTCTAGATTCTAGATTCTAGATTCTAGATTCAAGATTCAAGATTCTAGATTCTAGATTCTAGATCCTAGATTTTTGATCATAGATTCTAGATTCTTGATTCCAGATTTAAGATTCTAGATTCTAGATTCTGGATACTACATTCTAATTTCTATATTCTAATTTCTGGTTTCCACCAAATAAAAAATGAAAATCAACAAACATTTGATGGTTTCCACAGCCAAAACAAAAACCATGAAAAGAGAATGTGGGCAAATTTCTTCGAGTCCAACCAAAAAAAGGAAAAGACAAGCCTAAGAAACGAAACAGGAAACCCACAATCGTAGGCCAGTGAGCATAGATATCAGCCGCCAATTTGCGCTATCGATTTCCATCACCTGGTAGCATAGTTGCTCGAACTAATGAATGGAGCCTAGGCTTTTCACTATCACTATTTTTGGTTTTCTCAGCAGCAGCAAAAGAAAACAGACACCCCGCTAAAATACTGACCTATTGATAATGGTAGAGCTTCGAAGAGAAGACAGTTGAAAAAAAAAAAAAGAGAATACAGATAATAGTAAATTTAATTGAAGCCCGGTTGTGGGAATTGGTAGCAATTGAATTTGGTTGTGGTGTGGTTGATTTCGGGGCGAGTTGAGGTTTTATTTTTACTTTCGTTTGAGATTGGCAGTGTATTGTTTCCAGTCGATTTCCTGCAATTGAGCTACCAAAATCGAAAAGGAAAGTCTTGTTTAACCAAATTTGTAAATAAAAGCTGCAACTTTATTTAGATACTTAGTATACTTAGTACTTATATAAATAGTCGATTTTTAAACAAAGTCCCACCAGGTAGTAAAATAGAAATTTAGACAATTGGACCCAGAAGTAATCCAGATACTTGAAATTTTAAATTCCGAAAATTATATTTTGCAATCTTTCAAATTGAACCACGTGCATTGGATGGGATTAGTGCTAGAAAAATCTGCTAGGTTGAAACTAAACTAAGAAACAACAAACGCAACAAACCGTAACCCTTGGTGGCTCTTGGTTGGTCAAATCTTTCGGACCTCAAGGTGTAGAGTTTAAATGGGAACAAACATAATGTCGATGCATCTCTACCATGACAGCTTTTTAATGAAGGAGGGCCTCTAGTTTGTTTAGTATTATGCAGTCAGATGGGTTTCTCTTATTTCTGTTTTACTTTCGCTGATTGTTTTATGCTTGACAGAGCAGATCTATCGCAAAAATCTGCACTATGCAACGGATCTGAAATGAAACCGAAGAGGTTTTGTAATATTTGAGTATTGCAAACCATGATGAAGTTTCAGAAAAATAAAAGACCAGACATTGAAGCTAACAAATTAAAATCGAAACCTTAGAACCGAGTAGAATATTCTCAATGAATTTAGCTCAGTCAAACGAGACAGACTAAACTATTTTTAGATACTTTTAAACTTCTCTCAAATTTCAGACAAATATCAGTAAAAGTATTTTCAAAAGCTACAAACTGATAGCGGAAAATCCACACACTTGGGAATTCCTAAAAATTCGTATTTTCATGTTGTCGTGACATTTTCACCCATTAATTTAAAGCATTCGATATCATCATAGAACACCTGAATAGAACTCAGTTAAACAGGATGTTACCATTTTTTTTTTCATTCTCATATTTTGTTTATTTTTTTCAATTGTTGAATTTCAATACATACCCCACTCCATTTTTTCACAGTTCGATTTGTGCATAGTTCGGTTTTTGCACATGTTCCAAAATCGAACGGCTTTTTGAAACAACGTAATTTAATGTTTTTCGCTTTTACAATATAATCTAGACAAACACCATCAATATATCTTTACGTTCTTTCATGTTGATGAAATATAACAACGTTAATAAAAAATAATAGAGTGACACATAGTTCTAAAAATGACAAAAATTTGAAAAAAATCATAAAAAAAAAAAAAATATTACAAATAAGACAAAAATATCAAACGTGAGAAACAAAACAAAAAAATAGCTAAACGAGCTTTGAAAAATAATGAAAAATGTCTAAAAATTGTCTGAAATATACGAAAACTAACGCATATGCCGATAACAATGGTTTACTTTAAGTCAAATTTGGCACGATTTTCATTTGGGAACCCGAAATGTTTGAGTGTTTGGCCAAAATCGAAAGGAGGTTATGTTTTGCTCAAGTGTCGGTAAGTTAGAATTTTTTGAGTTATTAACACGATCGTTGTTTGCATGAGGTAGGGTTTCAAAACAACAACTTTTACTCTCAAATTTCCCCCACAATTTCGGGCTATTGTTAATCTATCCTAAGGTTGCCAGAATTTTTTCAGCACCTATCCGGGCCAAGCAAATCCGAGAAATTTTATATAAAAACCTGGCAAAATCCGGGCATTTGATTTCATCATTGACGACCGAAAATCCGGGCAATATTCGGGCAAGTTTTGTCAAAAACCAGAAATTACTCAACAAAAATCAAGAAAAAAAATTAAAAAATATTTTTTTCGTCAAAACTCATTGACAGATTTTAAATTGTATTTTAAGCTTCCAGAAAACCTTAAATGCTAATTTTTGTAAAACTTGATCAAACATTTTCGTTTAGGAGGCATAAATAAAAAAAATTACAACACATTTTGTATTTTTTTTGTTAAGTTTGCCAAATAAAGTGTATAAATCCGGGCACAATCCGTGCATTTTTTAATGAATTCCGGGCAACCGGGCCGGGCCGGGCTGTTCCCAAATTTTGTATTAAATATCCGGGCAAACCCGGATAAAACCGGGCAATCTGGCAACCTTAATCTATCCTTTCTTAATAATTGTGTTATTTTAAAATAATTCCATCAATTAAATAAGTTTTTGTAAGTTTTTCTCAACTCAGTTCCAATGAGTTCTTACTGTATCTCCTATTTAAAAGATCATGATTTTTTAAAAAACATGATAAAACCAAGTAAAGAACAGTTAAAATTACTTGTTTTTATACGAGCAAAAGAAAATTAATAATATTTTTATGATAAAATGTTTTTGCAACTACAAGCTTTTTTATGCGTTCATTGAATTTCGAAAAAAATAAATTGATTTAAATTTGAGGAGAGGGGGGATAATTTTATGCTAGTCACTGTTCAGCAAATAATTAAAACTTGTCTAAAGTTAATAAATGACAATTTATTTAAAGAGCTACAGCACATTTATGAATCATGAGAAACTCTCGTGATTCGATGAAAAAAAGAAGTTTTAATTGGAATTTTATTTTTGATCGTATAGTATTTTAGTCATTTCGACCAAAATCGTTCAATTTTTCTTTCGATTGTACTTATACAGTATAAGTCAACATCAAAATATAAAAAAAAAGTATATAAACTAGTTGTCTGTGTCCAATAGTTGTTCAGGCAAATTTGATCATATAAACCGTCCAAGGTACAATGAAAGAAAAAAATCTTAAAACAATTCTAATCCCTCTGTTTGTGGGTCTAGAATAATACCTATCTTGATCTTCAGGTATCAGAAAAGGGGTAGGCTTGATAGCGGCACGTTATCCAAACAAACGGGAAAATTGTGCCTAGCCTTTTTTTTTACAGATTTCATCATATACCTGAGAAACCTGTAAACCATAAAGGGATTAGAAAATAAATAAATATTTAGGGCATAAAGCCGATCCACGTAGGAATTTTTGAAGCATTGAAGCTTATAACCACATTGGGTGAAAAATGACAGATTGTTATTTTAGTTTAAATTCTTAGAATGAGACACACTTATATCAGGATAGGCGAGAGTACATAAAAGCTTCTAGCAATCGAAAAACAGGCATATATGAGCTAAAAGAATCATACATTATTGATTCACAACTACAAAATTCAGGAGATTTGAGTTTACAATGATTAGAAAATGTTCTAATCAGGATGCTACAATGAGGGCAAATAAACGATTTTATAATGGCAAAATTGGCATTTAGCCTATCCACATAGGGATTTTTAAGCAGCTTTTTTTCAATCAAAATATTGGAAATAAGGACTTTTTTTTTTAACTTCCTTTGTTAAATTCTGACACACATTAAAAAAAATGAAGTCGGGCAAAAGAGGGACATGTACACACTAAGTGGAAGGTAAATATAGGTACAATAGTACCTCTGAATCATAACTTAACCATACAGGAGATTCAGAGCACAAAGTCTTGATTTTATATATTTTTATTTAACTGACCAGTTAGCGCTCTGGTTAGACGACTACAATGAGTTTCTGTGACGCCAAATTTGAAACAAGCGATACTAACACTGCACGAAGCTGTAGCAGTGGATTCCAGAACCAGGATTGGCGTATGATACGAAATATCAGAGTACGATATTAAAGGAGCTTTGACTCTTCTTAACACTATAACCATTCTAAAGCTAAGGGAACATGTGTCAATACAAGAGAAGTGACATATATTAGGTGAAACAGATATGACTGTCGACATGAGATACAAGTTTTGATCAAAAACTTGATTTAATAGGGAATATTGAAGCCTTTTGGCAACCCTAAAAATATATATATTTTTTTTTTTGATTTTTTTTTTCCACGGAAACGATATTTGTACGGCTTCAATGATTGAATAACCATGATGCAATTTTTACAATTAAATATCTTTATATGAACGGACATTAACCTCCATACTGGTGTAATTTAGATCATATTCTTCTATGATTTCAAATCGGTTAATATTAACAGATAGCCAGAAGCAATGGCGATTCACATTTGAACACTTGTGAAGAGATTTTATTGAACGGAGTTACTAGGAGAGCAAAGAGATTTGTTAAATGAAAAATCATATTCCAAATTGGTAAAACGAGAAAATATGGAAGAATACAGCTTGTGCAAATGCATGTACTACATATGCACTATTGGCATACCCTTCTCGAGAGAAAATACGTACAAAGGTTAAAAAATACTAGCAAGAATTTAAAACTGATTCAGATTCAAAACATTTCCTTCCAATGTTTTGAACTTGAAAAACTTCTGAACTCTGCATGCAATAATTGACCTTGACCTATTTTCTCCCCCGCCCAGATACAGCCTCATTGATTTCCAATAGACAGAAATATGAGATAAACGTATCTGGGAAGTACTGGATAGGTCGCCTCGTACGACATGGACCAGTATCCCAGTGGCAGTATTCTTTAGGCCGCTGCCACACAGCCCTACAAAGAGCCCTAAAGCCCTAAAGAGCTACAGCACATTTATGAATCATGAGAAACTCTCGTGATTCGATGAAAAAAAGAAGTTTTAATTGGAATTTTATTTTTGATCGTATAGTATTTTAGTCATTTCGACCAAAATCGTTCAATTTTTCTTTCGATTGTACTTATACAGTATAAGTCAACATCAAAATATAAAAAAAAAGTATATAAACTAGTTGTCTGTGTCCAATAGTTGTTCAGGCAAATTTGATCATATAAACCGTCCAAGGTACAATGAAAGAAAAAAATCTTAAAACAATTCTAATCCCTCTGTTTGTGGGTCTAGAATAATACCTATCTTGATCTTACTACTCATAAATAAGCTTTCTTAAGATGTTCTAGCTTTATGACATTTTAAGTCAATAGAATTCCAACAAAAAAACAAATTGCAAGGCTCTTGAACACTTAAAATGTTTAAAAGGAACTATTTACAGATAAAAGAATATATGGACGTGATCAGTTATGCCCTTTTCTACCCCTATTTATGAATAAGATATCGTGATATCGTGTTCAATGGTTTTTATAGAGGACCAAAACCTAAAAAAATCACAAAAAAATACCAATTTGTCAAAATTCGACTTTTTTTTCTCTTAACCTACAATAAATTCTTCAATTCAATTCAATCTTCATTTTTATTCTGTAAAAACTAGTCTTTAACTCTCTACTGGTTCCGAGACTGTTTTTTCCATTGCTAGGCTTTATTAAGTATTTATGAATCCTCAAACTGTTTCTTTCCTTATTAAATTAGTCAGTAAGAAAATATTGGACTTTGTTTTTCAAATTACGGGGCGTGACTCGCCTTATTTCATCTTTTATTCCTGAATGTTTTGTTTTTTTTTTGTTTTTTTTCTGGGATTTTAACGCTTTCGCGTTATTCATCCCTTCAATTTATTCCTGAATGCTGTGAGTGCTGCTGTTAAGAATTGTAAGTTCAGCTGAGCTTCGATTGGTTCCCGGAGCTCTTTGAAACTTTGGCAAAAGCACTGACAGTCAAGTCTGGGGCGACTTGATTTCTCAGGCATAACTCGTAACTGGAACATCTTACGAAGATCAAAGGAAATGCCAAAAAGAGTAAAAGAACTATATTGATAGCACACGAAATTTTATCAAAAATATATTTTGAGTTATGGAAAATTTGTTGAAAAATTACACAAATTGTGACATGATCTTTTTTCATCACTTTCAAATATTTCCAACATGAAAAAATACAATAAAAATATTTATTTTAAAATGTCAATCGTTAGAGTATATTCTGAACTATTAAATGATGTTTGTTCCAGCCTACACAGCAAAAATTATTTCCTGTAAAATTACGCTAATGTCCTGTAACAAAAAGGAGTAGGACATTTACCGTAATTTTACAGGTCGAAAACATGATTACGTGACATTTAATTTTTAGTGTACAACTTTTTTATAGGACATTTGCTGTAATAATAAATGAATCTTCGTTAACTTTCAAGGAAAACAATTTAAAATTACAGGTTTTGTTAAATACAGGTGATTTATTTTAAAGGTTACAGTTTTCAGTTACAGACAGTTTTGACTATTACAAAAATTTTGTTCTGTGTAATTGCCTGGTAAAAAGGACTAAAAAAAATGATTTCGTCTAAAAATTCGCCCTAAGGTATGGAATAACTCCAGGGTTGTAGAAAAGCTTTTACAATTCTTTGTGAAACAAGAACTGCCATGGAAAAAAATGTTATTGCACTTTTTATCTTTCGATTTTGTTAAATTTTTAACAAGGATTAGAATCTCATGAGTAATGAATCAAGTCTCATTGAATTTAAAAAATATCACTATTTTTTTCGTCCCACGAAAATGCTTCCAATTTATCAACGGGATCAAGTAACGGTCCGATTTTCGGAGCATATAAATTCAAAATTAGACATTGTCAAAATAGTGACTAAATTTATCAAAAAGGGTATGAAGAAACCGAGAAAATGGGATCAAGTCTTCCCATTCTCCTCTATCGATTTACACAGAAAAAAAACTTTGACTATTACGTGTCACTGAAAACTGCAACCTTTAAAATAAATCACCTGTAATTAACGAAACCTGTAATTTAAATTGTTTTCCTTGAATGTTAACGAAGATACATTTATTATTACAGCAAATGGCCTGTAAAAAGTTGTACACTTAAAATTAAATGTCACGTAATCATGTTTTCGACCTGTAAAATTACGGTAAATGTCCTGCTCCTTTTTGTTACAGGACATTAGCGTAATTTTATAGGAAATAATTTTTGCTGTGTATTGTAACATTTTCGATGGCTAATCTGATAAATTATATTATTTAAAATTTTCACACATCACACTCTATAGCAAACTTGTAAAAACTTAAGTTTGAATTTCTTTAAATAAGAATTTATTTCATCGGTTAGGTACGCCCTTTATTTTTAAAGATCGAGTTCGTTGAACAACAATGTTGCAAAAATTGTGGTAATTTGCAAGCAGCAACAAAACGGCCTGTCATGTTTTCGCACCTTCACATTCTCGGACAGGTACAATATGCTCGTTTGCATCCTGCGCCCACGTGGAAAGTGTTTACCAACAACAACTTTCTGTGATCTGGCCCTGAAATTCCGGCCATCCGGCATGCGTAGGTTGTTGAAAACGTTGCCAGGTATTGGCGCTTAATCTTTAATAATGCAACCACGCAGATAGATTAAGGCTTCTGATGCTGTTCGAAGTTGTATTTGTTTTGCTCTTTTTAGTCATTATTTTTCTGCAATTTTTACTATTTTTGCTGCACAAGTTTTAATTTAAAAATTTAACAGCTTGGTTTTCACCGTTCAATTCCAACTGTTCGTTGGTATTTTTGCTTGTTCGTGTATTGTGTTGATGCAATCTGAGAAAACCCTTTACGACTTCCTCTTTTCTTGCGCACCAACACCGGATGGTAATGAAATGGAATGGCACAAGTCAAGTTTAAAATTACAATCCAGTTTCCTACTGTTTTTTTCTTTCTGTTTGACTCTTTATTTCAATTTGGCTTTCTTCGGAGTGGCATAAATAATAGACAGATGCAGATTTACAAATCGCCTCCTTCCCACCCTCTTTGAGTCGGGGGTTTTTTAGTTGATCATTCACCAATATGCAGAGAAGAGTGGGTCCTAACAAGTTCACATTGGGCGTCGTCGTCTTCGATCGTCTCAATCGGCTTAATCTCATTGAGAAGAGGAGGGTTATCTCCGATGCTCGAACAAACATAGGTGAATACAAACACAAAATGATACCCAGACACGTTTTCTTGGTGCCCGGAAGGCGTTCGAAACGATCAAAAGATTGTTTGTTTTCAGGTTGTTCGATTTTATTGCGAATTGTTTGCAAAACGAATTGGGTATTTAAGAAACAGCTCTGAGCGAGAAGCCTCGAACGCATTATTAGTTAACGATTGTCTTGTCTTTTGAGGAAGTGAAGAAAAAAGCTAGCCAACCTTGAAAGATGTAGGATTGAAGTTTTCTGCAATTGGTTTTGAAAATAGAGAGAAGATATATTTCTATTGGAATTAAATGCCGAAAACCCCTGAAGTGGTTTTCTTAAAACAAAAAAATAAGGCTTCTATAAAAATAAAATTTTTATTGTTTCAGTGAGGGATGTGTTAGCTTTGATGGACTTTGACTATATGATCGAAGTTTCTTTTTTCCTACAAGCTATTGATCTTCGTCTGTAAATCTTTTTATTTTCATATTTTCCTATCTATTTCCTGTTCTCATTAAAAAGTGAAGATCTAAACTGAAGCAAACAATTGAAAACACACGAAACGAGTTTGGATCCTTAAAGCCTCAAGGCATGAGTCGTTCCAAATAAAGTAAATACAAAAAATGAATGAAAAATAAAATTTTCTTGAATATTCACAAATGATTAAAACGTGTTATTTTACGCCCACGCATTTTACTGCATCGTTGAAACAAAGTCGCGAATGACACAAAAATGATATAACGACTAAATAGAATAGAAAAAAATTTCTTTTTCTATCTTATCGTGAAATAAAAAAAAACCCTTTTTCTCCTAAATACTGTAAAATAAAGTACCCAATTTTGTGTTACCTGAAGCAGAAAGCATTTTTCAAAATGCAATCCACTAGGGATTTGCCAATCGTTGCACAGCTAAGCACATGATTTTGGTTGTAATGCTGTATTTTTGTCATTTCAACCGAGTTCACTCGCTTTTCTTTGTAGATTGCACTCATACAGTATTGGTCAACAACATCCAAAAGTCAAGTGTTCGAAAAAAGTGAGATGAAAATTTTAAAAAATCATTTAAAACAGCTTGTCTGTGCCCAATAGTTGCACAGGCTAATTTTATGTCGTGCCTAATGTTGTCCGATTTTTTTCAATGGTTGCACATTTAAAAACCTTTTTAAGGCTCAGCTACCATGTAGTCAAAGAGGCTGATATTTGTTACGGATTATTATGATAACTTCTAGTTAGTTGAAATGAAATCCAATTTGGAGACGCCCTCTTTTGATTGGGGTCTTCCATGTAAACCATGTCCAATGCAAAATGGGACAATTCGGCCAAAAATCGAAAAAAAACACGAATCCGCCGGTTTGAGGGTATGGAATAGCATTTATCACAAGTGAAATTTCCTCAGAATTCAAATCTGCTCCTTAATTTAACCGGAACCATCTGAGTGAAGTATTATTTGACCTTGTTTGCCCAGTATTGAGCTTTTTTCTTTAAATGTCCTACCAACATAAAATTTTGTGTCATTGAAGTTCCATAGAATAACTGAAAGGTATTAAAAACTATTTTTTAAAGTACCTTTTTACAGTTGAAGGAATAAAAGAACGCGATCGGTTTTGACCCTTTTACCCCTCTGACGAAAATGTGATTTATAAAATAACTAGCTGATTTTACCCGGCCATGCTCGGGTTCACATGAAATGTAAATCGAAATGAGTCGTTTGACTTTTTGAAATTTTGAAAGCTTTTTGTTCATCATTATTACAAATTGGACCATGTTTAGCCATGTGAGCTTTGTAAGTTTTGTTTGTCTTCTTAAAGTTTTAATTGGGATTATTAGCAAAGTTTATCGTTTTCATATTATTGAATAACTAATAGATAGTTTTTAGCTTTGCTTATAGAAATTTGAAATAATTTCCCTTAAATGCTTATCCATTCTTTCAAGAAAAACATTTCAATCTAAGGTTGCCAGGTAGACCGGATTCACCAGGATTTGCTAGAACATTTGAATCAAAATTTGAGGTAAGTCCGGTCTGGCCCGGATTTCCGGATTTTGTAGCAAAAAGCCCAGATTTTGCCCGGATTTATTCACATCAATTTTAAAATGTGACATAAACTGAGATTTAATAATTATTATAATTTTTAATTTTTACGTTCAAAAAGAAGTTTTCAATGGCAAGTTTTAGAAATAATCATGACTCGTGTTTGGAAACTTGATATACAATTTAAAATCTGCTGATGTGGTTTGTTGAAAAAAAAAATATTGCAAGTATAGTTTTCGTTATTTTCACTGAATAATTCCGCAGTTTTGACCAAGTTTGCCCGGATATTGCCAGGATATCGATTTGAACATTTTGAAATCAAATGCTGGCCAGGTTTTTTGATACAAATGGCTGGATTTGTCCGGTCCAGACACGGCAATTCTGGCAACCTTATTTTACCATTTTTTAGGAAGCTTGAATTGAATTACCATTTTTTTTTATCAAATGATAACATTTTTTTTAATCTTTTCTTTGGGTTATCTAGTGAAAATCCCATGTATTAAGCTTGTAAACAAATGTTAACAACCTCTTTTCAAGATCTCCCATGTTGATGGAATACCCATTAAAGTTTTATTTTGTACTTAGAAATTTCCAAATAGATTTCCGCTGAAACCTCTGCATGTTTTCAATGTGCTTTTTAAGCTTTCTTATAATTGGTAGAATTGAACATATCGATGATCAATAATTACCAAAAATTTAAAAATTTACAAATTAAATTAAATTGTACAAAACTAAAAACTTCAGATTAAATTACTAAAAGTCTCGTGCGTTGAATTTGGCTCAAATTTTTTCATAAAAATAAGATTTAATTGTCTAATTCCTATTGTAAATTAAATTCCTACACGGCAATCAAAGTGTTGAGATCGCAGCCTTGAACTTACAACCCTCGGTTTTATTAATTGATTCCCTATGAGGAGTTTCGAAAATATGAAAATGGATGGTTCCTAAAAGCTGGAACATAAGTTTTCAGTCCAAATAGTTATTCAACTGAAGAAGTCAATTCATAAATAACATGAATTAATGTATCCACACTTTACACACTGCATATTCTAGTAGATTCACTGTTCTTCCCAATATATTTCTAACAGGCGAGTCGTTTTTTATCCTAAATGAAGGCTCATTATTGCAATCAAATGCCTCGCACCGGTATCACGTGCTTTGAACAGTAGAAGGAAAAAAAAAACCCGCCAAAATTTTCCCTTTCAAATTTTGAATACTCAGCAAGCTTCGATTTGCTTTCCAGTACACGTGAACTCTGGATACTCGTTTCTTACGCCCGGCCCATGGTGATGGTGAAAACAACCCGCCAAAGGAAACGAAAATCGGCTGCCAAATGGGTGCCATGACTTTTGATTTGTGGTAATAAAAACGAAAGTTGTATGGGAGGGTCCCTTTTCTTAGGTGGGAGGGGCTCAAAACTATAACTAAAACCTTACCCTGGTCCAAATACATCTCTGTACCAAATTTCAGGCTGATCGGTTAAGCGGTGTCGATTTGTATAAGGTGCATACAAACAAACATATATAGTCCAACTCATCTTTATATATTAGAAGATTGCTTTATGATAACAAATATTCCGGGTCTTCGACCTTCGACTTCAAGTTTATTGGGATTTAGGGTTGAAATTTTCCTACTGTAAAATATTTTGACAATAATATTATCAAAAGCAAGGGGTTCACTGTTGACATGAATTACAGTTCTATAAGATTTGTCGTCTCAAAATTTGAAAAACAGGGTTTTTTTAGAACAATCTTTAGATTCTTTGCATAAAATGTTGAGTGAGAATGGTCGGGTTAATGTATTTCAAAATAAATTTGATAGAAAAGTAGTCCCTCATAGCCAAAGCAGTTTGACTTTGACACTTTTCAGACATTGCAAGACTTTTTAATACATGGATATGTTTTTCAACGAGCATAATCATCTAGAAACATCAATTTTAATATTTGAAGATAGAAAAAAATATATTTATGGAAATGTGAAGTGTCTTTGAATAAAGGTTAAAAATCTGAAAATTCTGAGTGAAAAAAAAGTAAATTAGAGCAAAGAAATTACTAAAATGAAAATCCAAGTTTTTTTTCAGTTGCATCTAATCAATGATCGTGTTCAATTTGGCATGGAAATCAAATTCCAGTAAGGAAAGTTGTATGGAAGATGAAATTTTCAGGAAATTCAAATAAGCTTGAACATCATTTCTGTTGTCTTTGATTAGATATTGGTTTTACCTTTCCTTAACCATCATTTTTTGCCAACATGAGAAGAAGAAAACTTGACGAAAAAAAATATAACCACTTCAAAATTAAAAATCGGAATCCAGTGAAAAGTGTTGTAAAACTGCAGGCTTTGCTTGCTGGAGCATTCAATTGTTCCATGACATTTATTTCGCGAAGGTTATAAAAATCAACACACTCATCGGCTATGCAAAGCAGTTGATTGCGATTTTCTATTTCCATCCTTCGGATAAGCAGCTCTCAAATTAGCAATCGAAAACACTAAAATATAATATTTTTTTGATTTTTTTGTATGACATCGAATATTATTTCTGGGGTACAAGTTAGGATTGGTTTTTGTTCACATAAAGTGATTTGCAAAAACCAAAAAATATTTCAAAAATCTAAAAAATTAGATTTTGAAACATTCAGTTCATCTCTGGTGATTTTTGAATGAAAATTTGTATTTCCCGTACAAATCAAAACACGTTGCGGTTATTCAGGACTCAATTAATTTTTTTAAGATTTCATTGCTATTTTTGGTAGCAAAATCAACCAAACAAAGCTTTTGAAGGTATACAAATTAAGTTACGTGTTAAAATTGTCCATCAAACGTTTCATAAAGAAAACCAATTCGAAAAATGTTTAGTTCTGACGTGACACCTTATTTTCCGTAGATGAAATCTTAAGGTTTCGTTTAATAATTAGCACAAAAACCGAGCGAAAAAAAACAAGAAAAATTCAAATTGTCGTTAGATGCATACCCAAGCAACCAAAAGTCGCGTTCTTACTTAAAGATGGAACTCCGAAGTTCACATTTGGCTGAAAAAATGTTTTAAGGGCGCTTTAGGCGACTCAAGTCTCGTAAAAGTTACTCAGGAACTTCCATCGCCTTTTAATAGGTTAAAATAACGATAACGGAGCTTCTAAGCGCCTTTAATGCAACTTCTTTTAAGAAGGTCGGTTGCGTTCGCTAAGCACTTTCTAAGATACTTCAAAGTGTTTTAAGGAACCTATTTGGGAATTCTAAGACACTTCTAGGTGTTTTAAGGAACTTATTTGGGAATCCTATGCGACATGTCAAATATGTCTGTCAATTTCATGTCATGGTATTTGTTTTGTTTATATTAGTACCTATAATTACAATAGAATTCAACACATAATATAAAAAAATTTCTAAGGTTGAAACAAATATGTAAAGGAATTTTCCGGATTTTTAACATAGTTTTTATATTTTCAGAGCCTTTTCATTATCACTTGTAGCCGACGATTTGGAAATTCATTCTGGCGCAGCTCAAGAAAAACTCTTTCTCCAGTGGGAAACTAAATTTACTATCAGCTATGAATTTCTCTCATTTTGGAAAACATCGGATTTCTGCTGGAGGACTAGGCCGCTGTCATAGGTAATAATGTTTTTCGTGTCGTAATCTTTAAAGGCCGATTTATTTTAATAAACTATTGATTATGAAATATTCGTAGGACATATTTATTTGATGAACTGAAAGTCCTTGAAAAATGAAATATATAAAATCTCGACCAACACATTCGATCATCGCCCATACGCGAGTTCAAATAAAATTAGTTTAAATACAAATTTTTACAGTGGCAATGAACTATTGCTGGATTGGTCGAGAGGCTGGTGAGTTTCATTGCAACATAGAGAGCAGCGGTTCAATTCTTTATAGGCGTAAGTAGCTTTTGTAATCAAAACAATATAATAAAAATCAATGAGATAGACCATGATAGACCGGCAACATAGAAATCTGTCATCTTGATTGTCAAAGTAATCTGCCAATCGGATTTTTTTTTCGGCGCGTAGAAGTTTTATGGCATTTTCTTAGAAGGCTGAAAAGCATTCTCTACAGCCTCCTAAACGAACTTGAAAGTAGCTTTAAGAACTTAAATTTTGGGCTGATTAGCATTCTCTTCAGACAGGAACGAGAGCTGATTAAGCTTCTATGGAACCTTTTTAAGGGAATTCTGGTTGCTTGTAAAAAGCCTCATCTCATCAGTAAATGTTCCAATTAACATGATTCTGTATTATGTTTGGTAAAATGTTTAAAAACAGCTGAAATATTTTCAAGTCATTCCGTGCAATAACGGGTCAGGGGACAACGATTGGCAAATCACTCTATTTGAAGTTCAATTCCAATGATCATAAGCTTTCTGCATAAATATTTGGTATTATCGTTTAAAAACTCGTATATTAAAACATCTTAACATGATTTCCTTCACAGATATTCCAAAATAAAGCCAAATCTCAATGCCGATCGTAGCTAACTATGCGTCGAAAATGCGCTGAAATGTCCATTGCACCGAAGATAATAAGTTTGCTTTCCCATCACTGGCATACAGACTCGAGTTCTCGAGCAAAACGATGCAGAATCAATACATACGAACATTCGAGCGAAACAAAAAAAACATTTTATGGGATTTCATCTTATTGAATATTAATTCATCCCAGTAACAAGAATCATGCCAGATGAAGAACGAGGGTTAGTTTTCATTGTCTCATTTATTATAATATTTTTCTTATTTTATTCTTAATTTTTATTTAAAATTTTGCTTAACAAATTTTTTCTAGATTATGGTTTTAATATTTTTTTATAATTTTTGTCAATTTTCCACTGTCTGCTTGCTGTTTACTGATTTCTGAAGTTTGTCTTCTGATTTTTACTTAATGTTTTCTGCTCCTAAATTAAAATTGGTTTGCGCTATCTAACACTAACTGCATTCTGACTGTAAACTCTTTGTCAAAAAGGGAAGTTTGAATGTTTTGTAAAATAGGTAGATTTTCAACTTAATTTATTTCTAAGTTAAAAAAACAACACTAGTTTATGAAGATTTAAAAAAAAAACTCGTGAACTTTATTGACCAACCCACATTTCTAATGTAAAATCGATCGCTGAATCCGGAAATGAAATTTTAAAAAATCTCAGTAGAGCAGATTTGGAGATTTGCTCCAAATATGAAATCTTGGAGAAAGGAAAATGTACTTGTACTTAGGTTCAGATATCTCGGACTGCATAACATTAACTCGAATTCTCTCATTTGCATATTGAAGGTTATAACATTTTTTTATTCCGGGAATTCCTGGGAATAAAAAAAAATCGAGAACTCCCGAATCCCAGGTAACGCTTATAAATCCCGGGAATTCCCGAAGCCAATAAAAACTGCTAAATTACTAAAAATTAACACGATCTTAATGGAAAAATTGATCAGATTGAGCAATGAAAATGATAGTTCAACCTTGATATATGATTTAGACTTAAACTTTTTTTTCTTAAAACTGGTTAAAACATTGAAATGGATAAACAAAAGTTTCCCGGTAGAAAACTAAGTGAAAAACTGAAAAAAACAAAGAATTCGTAAAGCCAAACAAAATGAATATACGATACGAAAGGAATCTTTGCACACTAATCATTTTAAGTTCCGTTTCGCAAACCGTGACAGTAGAAAAAAAATTGACAAAGAAATGACATATTTTGAAACAAAAGTATAGTTATCTGAAAGCTTACGAGATTTGATGAATAACCTGAAGTCTAGCTAATCAACATCTATCGATATTGAAATATCTTTCTCAGTTATTTTAAATTTTTGCAGCAAAAATCAGTTAAGTTTGTCTGTTAAAGTACTTAGTTTTTGGGTCTTGGGTATTTTATCTGAAAATTATGTTTCATCGACAGTTTTTGACTTATTGACTTATTTTTGATATATTAATTTTACAAATCTACTTGCACGTCTTTGCAACAAACGAACGTGAAATTGGGAAAAAATAAAATTAAAATTTGCAAAAACTTTGCTAGGGAACGTCTTAGAATCAGGGTTGCTAGCGATTTTTCGTTTTGAAATTCCAAAGTTTTTCCCGGTTTTTCCCCGATTTTTTCCCGATTATAAATTATGATTTTCCCATGTACGTTACGAATATACGTTTATTCAATATAAAATTATGATGAGTAAAAAAAATTATTGAAAGGGCCTCAAATTCCTAAAAATTGTATTACAAAACTTGTTAACCGGTTAGAAACCATGACAAACACTTTGGCGTGTTTTAACACGTAGTCTTTTTGTATCAAATTGACAGGTTTTCATGATTTTTTAAAACAAATCTAGCGAAATTGGCATCAGCTTGTCAACTTGAATGGAGATTTGTCTTACAAAATATAAAATCATAAGATTGCAGGAACATATTTAGTTATTTTTTGATTGCAGTTATATTTTTTGTGCAAATCCAATGACATGTTTTAGAAAAAAAAAATCTTTTTTCAATACAAAACAATGAATAACTTTAGAAGTGCATTAGACATTTAAATTAAAGATTCGTAAAAATATAGAAAATCGTGTATAAGACAGGACTGAACATTAATTGTTTGAATGTAAGATATTATTCTGTATCAGGGTAAAGACCTTTGATTTCGACAGGAGCTTGTTTTGAATACAATTAGATATCTTATATTGCCCCGCAATTTGTTAAAAAAGTGATTCAAACTTCGTTTGTTTACTAATGAACGAAAATAAGCGTTTATGAGATAAATCTATATCAAGATTGTCAAAAACTATTCGTAAATTTAGAAAAAAAAAATAGGATTTTTTTTTTGAAATCCGTGGAAAAATCTCAAACATGACAATTTTCCCGGTTAGGTGCCGAAATTTCCGGTTTTTTTTCCTGGTTTCCCGGTGACAAGATGAAATTCTAAAGTTTTTCCCGGTATTCCTGGTTGGCTAGCAACCCTGTAGAATAATCTTGTGTAGAACGTGTGATTTGAACGTTCCGACAAATGTTGTGCATATCTTGTTCATGTAAATCCTTATCTAATAATAGTTAAGTTAAAAAACTACTTGAAAGATCTTTAAAAAAAAACTTTCAAAATAAAAGTTCTTAAATTCTGCTCTTAACAGATAGAGAGTTTTGATGATTTCAACAAAGTTTCATTTTTCACGTATTTACAACTTTAAACTAGAAAGACAAATCTCTATCTCTTGAAAAAAAAATTTTTTTTTAGAAATTTCAATACTTGCATAGGAGACTTTGACTTAATTTTTTATGCTTTCAAATGATGTAGAATGTTTGAAGGGTTTTCTGAGGAGGGAGATTACTTTAGAGCTAAAATGAAAGACAAAGGCGCTAGGAAAAAAGTTTCACTCTTTACTCTTTCGGACTAGCACTGTTGCATGATACTCTGTTTGACGGTATTTGACTTCTCTGACTGAAATTCAGAGATGCGAAACATTATTATGATCTATAAAATTTGCATTTTGTTTTTGCCTTGGAATGAACATACATGATACATGCACTTCATCCAAATTAGAAAGATTCAGAAGTCAGAATAAACACTGAACACAGAAGCCACTGAGCGCAATTCATTCGAGTTGCTGTTCACATAATTATCATTATAAAATTCTGATCATTATTTGGTACCTAATTGATATAAAGACAATTCGTATAGTACACGATGAACTGTAAGTCTTCTACAGAATTGCTTGTTGACATTCGAATATACACCTGAGAACTTTCAAAAAAACAATTAATTTCAGGTGATTTTTTTATGGTTATCACTTCAAAATATAATTTTTGAATGAATTTTTTAAAAAACAACAATTCCTAAGCTTCCAAATGAACCCTTCAGCTCTGCAATACGATGTTAGATGAGAAAGATATGAATAAAACAAATTTGCATGTTTTTATAAGAATGATCCCAAACTCACCATACAAAGAGGTGATCCCAAACTTTTGGACGATAACTCAAGTGTCTATTTTATTAATTAAAAATACATTCTTGAATTTTTTCTCAAATTTTTTTGATTGTGTTTTGAGAAGTAAAGAACAGGAATTCTAATGCCACTCAAATTTTGAGATTTGGTCCACCCTATCCCGAGATGATCGGCTTTGAATATTGAGTGCGATTGTTTGAAAATGTTATAACTTTAGGTTAAGTTTTAAGTTCAAAACTAAAACATTATATTTGGACAAAATACCTCCGAGATAGCTATTTCTCATTATCTATCAAATGAGATCAGAAGATTTTCAATATGTCCTAAGACGGCTGAGATATGAACGATCAAAATTTGCATGTTTTTTAGTGGGTGATCCCAAACTTTTGGCCGGCAGTGTATGTTATTTACAAAGTATGTGTTAAGTATAAAATCCATAATATTTTGTTACACA
This sequence comes from Uranotaenia lowii, assembly GCF_029784155.1. Lineage (NCBI taxonomy): Eukaryota > Metazoa > Arthropoda > Insecta > Diptera > Culicidae > Uranotaenia > Uranotaenia lowii. The sequence goes on from NC_073692.1 coordinate 111,556,215, forward strand.
AAGAATCAATTGTCAATGCGATCATTCTATTGCGTTATCCACCAACAAACAAATTAGCTGATTGGGTGTTTAAAAACTTTCCACTCAACGTTCGACGACCATTAAAATGGCATCACGACTTTTCCTATGTATGATTGCAAGAAGTTGAAAGCCCTATTAGAAGTTCCAGAAGGCGCCAAAAATAACTGACATGCTAGGAGCTGAGCTGGAGGATTAGGTAGATTTTCCTATCGATGCAACACTTGTAGATTGACCTTTCTGAGGTACCAATGCTTGAGTACATATATTTTGTTTATTGACTTGTTTTTACTATGAACTTATCAGTGCTATGAATTCCTTTTTGTTTTAAAGGTTATCACCATTAAGGATTTTAGAACATTTTTGTGTCCTCCCTAGTTTTTATATTACAAAATAAAGGAGTTATTTTATATTAACATAATTTCTCGAAACCACCCTAACCTTCATCCAGTAAGAAGCTAGTTGTACGATTATTGGTTCGTGAGTTTCCTCGAACAGAACTTCAAACGGGGATTTAAGGCGCGAGTGAGCTAGCGGCTTAACCTATTGACAAGTTTGGAGCTATCGCTATCCGGAGATCTGCGGCATTTATCCATTGAGTATGTAAGTACCTAGCTAGGCTCTCTAAGTTTTGCGGTTATTCTTGAGGATTTTTTTTATGCTAGGTGAGCAATAATAATATGAAAGAAAAAAAAATAGCACAATGGTGCAGCAACCGACAACCACAATCGAAGCGTTTGAGTGAGGGTGGAAGAGAGAAGTTCTTGTCAGGACTTCAGAAGGCAACCGATCTTTTGAGCGATACGTGTCGTCGTCGTCGTCGTCGTCGTCGTGAATCGGAGTCAGGGCGTGTGTAAGTATGACGACGACTGTGCAAATTTCTGCACCTCGTGGATGTAGCAAAAAAGGGCCCATTCTTCTATGGAAATGAATGAACAAAACGTGTGCATTCCAAATGAAATTATGCAATATGGCACCACAAACATACAAACGAAACGAGTCGATCAACAGCACCGGTTGTGAACAATTTGAAGTTTTTGGCGAAACGAAACATGATGAATTGAAGGAACCCCCGTCCAATAATGGGATCGCTCGATCTCGTTTCGAGTCGATTTCGAATGTAATCATCACTAATTGGCGAAGAACTCTGGCTCCAAGTCAATTAGAGAGTAACCACACACACATTTTCCGAACATTAGAAACCACCATCATCTGGGTGAGTAGCTAAAAAAAAATGTGGTTACTTCAGCCCAACCCCCCAGAATGCGATCTCCCACAGGTTACATGGTCGGAGTGCTGTAATTTTCCATTTCCGTCGATTTCGATTGCTTTTCTAATGCTTTGCTTTGAGCAGCAATACATGGTGGGCTTTTAAGCGTGGCAAATTGGAGATCAACCACCGCCATCAGCAATCGCTAGAATCGTTCTGGGTTGAGGATGATGTTGTCGATGATGTTGGGTGAAGGATGATCTGGAGAGATCTGAATAGTTCAACTTTTGTGGTCGGGAGAGTTTACACAAAAAAATCTAAAGTTAGAACGGCTTTCAAGCACATTTTAAATCTAAACAGTTGACCAAATCAGCTGGAAATTACACGGGATGTTCTTGTGTTGAAAGAACTTTTTCAAATTATATTCGATTAAAGCATGCACTCGAAAAATATGCACCACTTTCTTCTGTGAATAATTTATGATTGCAGGGATGGAATCTAATGACATTGACAATGACAAAAATTGCATGTAATGTAATGTTTACATGTGCAAAATTTGATGATGATCTGAGGCAGCATTTTAACAAAGAGAACATAGAAAAAAAACGAAAGGTTCTGTACAGGCACTTAGATGGAGAGAGAAGATACGCTAATGATCACACAAGTTGTGCAGCAAATGATTGAAATTGTGGTAAATTGTGGCTTATTATGCGGAAAAAGAGTAAATTTGTGAAAAAATGAGAATAACCAGTGCTCAGAGAGAACGATTTAGTGTGAATTGTTGCAAATTGTGCAGTAATTGTGGAATTTTGATCATTACCATTCCAAATACATGGACTTCTCTCTCCTTCTCAGTCCCTCGGTTCTGTACCAATGGCGCCATCTTTCTAATTTACAGCGAGCAATTTTTTATTATCACTTTAGAAAACTTTTCCTAATTCTAGGAGACTGCCCTTCAAAATAACCCTGAATCCTTCATTTCAATGTAGTTTTGTTACTTACCAATTTTTAGAAATATTTCATAAGTTTCCATTCATGTAAACAAAAGTTACTCATAAAAGAAAGGGGTGCTTTTTCGAATACAAGGCTTCATCAGAAACCCTATCTCACTGCAGCGATTATACATAAACAAGGCACTTTTTTCTGGATTTTTTTTTCTGTTAAGGTTTAAAATAAAAAAATATGCCATGATAACACAAGGCAACAAATTCCACATTTTTCGAGGTGGAATGTTGGAACGTTTATTTTCTATCAGTTCTAGTTTTCTATATAACTTTTAAAAATAGATAAACAAGATTTTAATAAATTTGCGCAATTTTTAGCCAAATTGTAGAACATTTCTAAGGTTTTGAAAACTGAAGTTTTAATTCAATGACTAACAATTCTGAAGACTGCGGCCAATTTTGACTTCTGAAGGAAATGTTATAAATATTTTATTTCTAGATGTTTTCCCCCATTCAGCCAACAATGAGAATATTGACGAAATTTTTAAAAGTTTTAATCCAAATTGAAACTTGAATATTTTTTAAAACGTAAATCTCTTTTTTTGGAGTTTTCATAAAAGTTGTGAAAAAGAAAATAAAAGAAATAATTATTACTTAAGACACACTTACTTACTTTTTCAACTGATATTGGAATGTTACCTTTTCAAATTGGTAAAATTTGTAGAGCTTTAGTTTTTGTGTTCGTCGACCCTCTGAAATGAGAATGTCTAGGCAAAATCTAAATCCTATATAGAATGAAGGATAATCAATAGATTGATAATTTGATTTTGTTTAATCTTTTAATTTTCTTTTATCATTATTTTATTCAAAACTAACCAGAAAAATTTGCACAGACAATTTCACCAAAACAAGAGGGGATAAAAAATATCTAACAAAAAATTCGAATTGAAGATGCAAAAATCTTTAAAAGTCAATTATGAATCCATTTCATAATTCAAATTAAGCTAAAAATAATAACACTTCTGAACATGCAAAATAAATTTAGTAAGTCATTCAAAAATATATCCAAAATTATGTTCCTTTTTCTGACCTAGTAATTTGGTTGAATTTAAAGCTTTGGGGATAAGAAACAAAGCACAAAAATAGAATACAAAAATAAAATATAAAAATGCAACACCAGATTTCAAAAGAAATTTAAGCCGAATCCTAAATTGTTCAGATGACAAATTAATCTGAAACTGGTTTAGCAAAATTATTATACTTACATTTCCTTTCCTTATTTTCAATTGAAGAGTTGATTGAAAAATTTCATTGCAATTCCTTGAATTAAAAAAAATTAAATCATGCTTTGAAATGTGAATTCTTGAAGAAAAAAAAATCCATATTGGACTTTAAAAAAATTATTCAAAACACATAGTTGATGATCTAATTTAATTTGATTTAAAAAAAAAAATTATATCAAGAGTGTCAGTAATGAAAGTCTGAGAACGAATCATATTTTATATTAAAATTCGTCCTATAAAACTTGATATTTAAAAGTTCCATCCTTCATTGACAGCTTAAAGTGGCACAGTTCAGGGTGGGAAATGGGTGATTCATTAAATGATATATAAGATGCTGATTTAAATTGAAAAAAGGAATTCCATGTTTTGTTGTTACATCGAAAGAGCACTTCAAAAGCATTGCAATTTAGCTTTAAAGTTGCTATATGTAATCGTTTGGAACATTTCATAGATGTGTGAATGAAGAATGTTTGGAACATTTCATAGATCAATAAAAAAAATCACAATCTTTACAAAAAAGGTGATTTAAAATAATAAAAATAAGTTAAACTTTCAAGTGCATAATATTTTGTTTAAAGAATGCTCTGAATACTTTTTCACAGTTTATTCAAATATTTTGTCCTGACAAGGACAAAAAGTAGAAGCTGTTTTTTTTTTCTTATTAAAAATTTAAAGAAGATTATGTTTTCAGAAAACCAAAAACTCAGAGTTAAAAAACAAAGATAAAATTTTTAGAAAATATTAAAAAAAATCAATTGTTTATATATAAAATGTGGTCCTTTAATTTGAAAATTTCAAAAAACTATAAAATAAAATTCGGTAAAATTATTTTAAAATGATAAAAAATACAAAGATATGAAAGATACGTTAGAATTATTTACAATAGAAACTTCTCACCGTTTTAAACACTTCTTTACATAGTTTACCTAATTAAAAACTCAATAAAACACCTTTTTGTACCTTTGTTAATTTAGTATATTTTGACATCCTGAACTCGAATCTTTACACAGATTTTGTCTATCGCTTCTTGTTTTGGTGATATAGAGTTAATGAGTTTAAAATTGACTCAATATTGAGTGTAATTGATAACTAATGAACAAAAAGAGCTACATTAAAGAAAAAAACTGATTCTGAATTTGTTTTTATGCTTTATTATTTAAGGAAAAATATTTTATCGTGAATGTGAATTCTACATTTTTTTTTAAATTTGAAAGATATCATAACAAATATTTCTGACATTTCTGAAGGAAGTTAAAAAAAGGTTTCATTTAATTTAATCTATTTGCTGAAGCCTGCAATAATTTCATTTTTACTTTATAAAAAAAATCATTTTGAGATAAAACTTTTTTTTAAATCGATGAATTTCCCTTAAGGTGAAAAAGAAAACAAATAGGAAACCTCTCTCACTTTTTTCGCAGAAGTCAAAATTACTTGCGGTTTTAGAAAAAGTTGATAATCAATTAATAACTTGTATTTAAAAATTCTTTTGTAATGGTTTAAAGTTTTATCAAAAAGTGTTAAACTTTCTCAAATGGTTTATACTTATTTTTCAGGTTATTAAAAAAACAAAAGCTGATAGAAAAAAAAACTAATCACCTACATATTTTTGATTCAATGCATCAAACTTTATGAAATATTGCTCATAAGTTTTTTCCACCTCGAAAAACTGTGAACTTTGTGGCGTTGTGTAATCCATCAAAACCCTTACTTTTTTGTGGCATACAAGTTTTATTAAAACCCTTATGAATGTGGAGTAGCATTAAGAGGAACAAGAAACACATAATAAAATTGAAACTGAAATTGGTATCTTGAAGAATATTTTATATTAGCAGTAAATTGGTTATGACAATTTGAAATTTGTTATAGATGATGGTTGGTTTCAAATTCTGATCTTGTTTGCTAACACTTCTGATCAAAAACCCATTCTAACGACGAGGCAGGGTTTTTGGTGTCTAGGTTTGATTTTCAATACAGAAGATTTATTGAATTACAAACCAAAACTTACAATTGAAAAAGAGTATCAATGTGAAAACGTTACATAGTGGCTTAAAATGAAATGTCTTAGGCTTTGAGCGATATAGAAGTAAAATTCCCCCCCTTCCATAATTTTTATTATTATTAATTGCTTGGGTATTCTCTTTTTTTTCATTTTTTTTTTAATATTTCAAACATTTTCATGATTTTGATGACCTTTTTTTCTTGATTTTTTAACCTTTAAATGCTGTTCAAAATGACCCAAAGCACAGATTCAAATTAGCTTTATCACCATTCCAATATACTGAAGAACTAAGATTTTCAAGAGACAAATGAAAATGATTATAAAAATAATACGAAAAAACTAACATTTGAGTCTTAAAAATTGGTTCATTGAGAATCGGGATACAGCGAAGCAACGCCAAAATTGGATGTAACATTTTGTAACATGATTTTTTTCTATCTTAAAATCCGAGAGAGCGGTCAAAATTTTTATCGCCCTCCCTATTTATACATAAGCGGAAACATTCGTTTTTGACTATTCGAAAGCTCAAAGAAACACTTTAAATACAGCAAAGTTGTCGAAAATTATGAATAAATGTTATTTTTGAGATGTCGACTGTATATTTTAATGTTAATTTTTCCGGCAAATCAGTCACATGTTTTTTATAAACGAACGATATTTATTTTACTCCAACGTTTCGGTGTCGTTTAACACCATCCTCAGGGATTCTATAAGTGTTATAATGTGTTTTACAAGTTAAAAAATAGTGTTTGTTGGTTCAATTAGTGTTATGTTGTACTCACAAAATGGTCGTTGTTTCTGTGCTTTATGTGAAAGCGTACTATCCGGATTTTGTTTTTGGGTTTAGTTTCACTGTGAATGGATTATACTATTAATTTAAATTTCCATCTAAACTAAAAAAGGCGTCTTACACATAATTTAAATTTGAGTTCTCACTATTTCCACAATCAACTTTCAGGCGGTACTTGTATCGAATCTTCTTGCGTTGTTTTCGGTGTTTTATCACTATCGATATTTTTGACGGATTTTTGACGTTTCTTTCTGTAGTTGTGTTCGTGTAATATGCTTAGAACAGAGGCAAAAATTGTGCTGAGATTTTTGCAATCTGTTCTCTGGTTTACGGTGTTGGGTGTATTGAAAATGTGACCATACCCGAATGAAGAACCACAACACAACACCTACCAGGAAATGAATCAACTCGCCAACAATTCAACAACTCATAACCCGGACTCCAACCAACCGTCAACTAGCACAAATCTTCAACAAACTCCGCACTCCGATCCATCCGAACTCACCCACATCTTAAAAGCCCAAAATCCGGACCCCAACCAACCGTCAACCAGCACAAATATCCAACAAATTCCACACTCCGATCCATCCGAACAAATTCCAGCCAGCAATCACCATCCTGAAAACATCGAGATCAACGATCCAGCATGCCAACCAGAAGTATCATACCGATCAGTACCATATGTACCGCTGCTCACCGATCGACTGATCCAATGCTTAGCTACAGACTATCCCAACGTCAGAGTAGCGAGCAGAAAAAACATGACAGTGGGAGACTTGTTCAGCCGAGTGAAGGACCCAAAACGAATCGGTGAGAAGTCCAACTTAATATACCAAATCCCATGCCAAGAGCCCTGCTCAAGCGTGCATATTGGTCTTACCAAGAACACACTAGATCAGAGGCTCTCGGGCCACCGTAGTAACATCAAAACATTAAAGGAAAAGAGAGACAAAAACATAAACAAACCAATAGGAACAGAGAAAACCAGAGAGAAAGATAATACGGCTCTCATCGACCATATTATCGAAACAGGACACACATTTAATATAAGCAACACATCTGTATTAGACACAAGCTACAACAAACACACACTCAATTTCTTGGAAATGTGTCACATTTTCAATACACCCAACACCGTAAACCAGAGAACAGATTGCAAAAATCTCAGCACAATTTTTGCCTCTGTTCTAAGCATATTACACGAACACAACTACAGAAAGAAACGTCAAAAATCCGTCAAAAATATCGATAGTGATAAAACACCGAAAACAACGCAAGAAGATTCGATACAAGTACCGCCTGAAAGTTGATTGTGGAAATAGTGAGAACTCAAATTTAAATTATGTGTAAGACGCCTTTTTTTAGTTTAGATGGAAATTTAAATTAATAGTATAATCCATTCACAGTGAAACTAAACCCAAAAACAAAATCCGGATAGTACGCTTTCACATAAAGCACAGAAACAACGACCATTTTGTGAGTACAACATAACACTAATTGAACCAACAAACACTATTTTTTAACTTGTAAAACACATTATAACACTTATAGAATCCCTGAGGATGGTGTTAAACGACACCGAAACGTTGGAGTAAAATAAATATCGTTCGTTTATAAAAAACATGTGACTGATTTTCCGGAAAAATTAACATTATGAATAAATTAAAACTAAAATTGTTTTTCGGGTCTTTTTTGATTCGTAACCATCTACAGAAAACCAAGTAAAACATTTCAACTTCCTTTAAAATAATAAGAAACAAAAATAAATTACCTAATCAATAAAAATAAAATCATTAAAATTGGATAATATTTGTGGCCAGGGAAACGCCTACAAACTACAGGTTAAATTTTCCCAAAACAAATATTTTGCGAACAGCCTTAAAGGGTTTATTTGCTTGAATCTCTTATTTTCAATTTTTTTCAAGCTTTTCATCATTTTATTGATTTTTTTATCTCATCTTAATTGGTTTTCATGATTTGATCAAATAACTGGATGTTTTGGATTTTCATAATTCTCTTGCTTTTTCCTAATTAAATTTAATTCTTGAAGTGATCAATGGTGATAATCTTCTGTATGTGTTTCATATGTAATTCATATTTTTTTCTATTTTCTTGAATTTTTGTTTTTTCACATTTCCTTGAATCTATCATTCCTTAAATTTACAGGATTCGTTTTTTGATAACTTGGTTTTCTACATCTTTAAAAAAAATATTTGAATACATACAAATGTACATTAGACCGCTGTAAAATATTACTATTTGCTCCCATATGATTTTTTTATGTCTTTTGGGTCACCAAGCATCAGTGTAAATTTTCAGATGATTTGGTTGATTCCTGAATTAGCGCAACGCGTTTCAATTTTATATGAAAATTATAGTTGAAGAAGAAATTTTTGCGTATTAAATCATCTGGAAAATTCAAATAAGCGTGAAATGAAGTTAGTCTTTGATTTTTGGTGTTCACTATTCTTATAAGCTTCATTTTTTGCTAACATGAGAATAAGCGAAGTAAGGTGGATACATACATACATACATACATGAGAAGAAGCGAAGTTTTTCATGGAAAAAAATATTACACATCACACATTTCAAGAAATGTATTTGTTAAGATTTAGTAAGTTAACAAATTTATTGGCTATGCAAAGCAGTTTTTTGCGATTTTCTATTTTCATCCCACGGTTTAACAGCTTTTTTTTGCAAAAGATTGAAAATCTTTTCTAGGGTAAAAGTTAGGTTTAAGGTTTGTTAACATGAAATGTACTGCAAGAATCAAGGAATATTTAAAATCTTAAGATATGTTTTTTTAGAACTTTCAGTAAATCTCTGGCGATTTTTAAATGAAAAAAATTATTTTCCCATAAAAATTTCCATACAAAACTATACCTCGTTGCGCTAAATCAGGAATGAATAAATTGCTCCCAAAAATTTAAAAACAACAAAAGAAAGTCATGGGAGGTGTAAAAATGTAAGGTACACAGGGGCAAGTGCAAACGTTCAACTTTTCTCTATTACAAAAAAAAGTAAATAAATATTTCTTCTTCAAGAAATTGTTGTTTAGACCCAAACAAACAATCTGACATAGAAAAACTAAACTTTCTTTAAATTTTTCACTAAAAACACGGCACTGTTTGATCACACACGAATTCAAGTACGTACTAGACATGAACAGTGTGTTTTTGTTTTGCATATTTTGGCTACAAAAAAGGGCATTCAAATCCGAATTTTCGTTCAAAGGTGAGTGTTTGAGACCGATATTCAAGTGAAAGAAGAAAATTTATGATAAATTTTCAGTATACCCCGAAAGTTATGAAAATAATATTCGCTCTTGTCAACCCACACTGCGGGGCAAGTGCAAACGCACCTTTAAGCCATGCAATATTAGCCATTTCAGAAAATTCATCACCAAAATGGTTCAGCATTATATTAAAATGGTCAGAAGGGGTATCCAAAGTGTTGTATCTGAAAATGAAGATCTTTTGCTTAAAACAACAGTCACTAAAAATGGATTTCCAAAAAGTTATCAATATTGCAAGAAAACTGCAAACATATTAATAAAAGTTGATAAAACGTACCGGAACATGTATATAATTCATTTTAGGACCGATACACTGACTCATCTGTGAATAAGTTTGGAAAAAGTATTGCGTTTGCACTTGCCCCCATAAACGGGGCAAGTGCAAATTTTGATTTTTTTTCACAAAAGCACCGTTACTTTTTACCAAATTTTTTTAATTTTTCACTTCCAACAGGAATTTGTTGAGAACTATTTTAGTGATGCAACGAACGATTATTGATAATTTTTGAACATAGATATACATATTTTTCTAGGACATGTGGAAGTTGAACTATGGTGAAAACCGTTTGCACTTGCCCCGGTGTACCTTGTATGAAATTTTCATACAAAGCTTGCAACGGTCTAATGTACATATCTATATCTATTTACTTGCTTTCTTATTTTCTCCGTCTTCAAAATTTTATGGTCTTATGAAGCGTTCTGATAATCTTCATATTATTGATTTTCATGATTTGCTAATGATGTACATTAGACTGCCTCAAATTTGTCTGAGAATTTTCAAGAATTTTCAAATTTGTTTTGCGCTGTAGGCTTAAATTGATCCTAGGCCTAGTAAAAGGTCTCATGCCAAATTTTGACCAGATCAGATCACGGGAAAAAGTTGCTCAACGAGCCTTAAGTTTGTATGGGATTTTGGGACATTTTGTTCGGGAGGAACGTGAAAATTCAGTTTTCATGAATAACTTGGGTCCCCTTTGGTCGATTTCTTTTGAAAACAGGTTTTCTTGAAGCCTAAACTATGACAAGTACTTCATCAGAAGACTGCATTTCGATTCGACTTATGATAAAAAATCTCTTATTAATAGTGATGAATATCACCCTTAAAAAAAATAACTATTTTTTGAAGCTTAATAACTTTTGTGTCTTTATTTGAATCGAAATGCAGTCTTCTGCTGAAATATTTGTCATAGTTTAGGCTTTAAGAAAAACTGTTTTCAAAAGAAATCGACCGAAGAGGACCAAAGTTATTGATGAAAAATTGGATTTTCGTGTTCCTCCCGAACAAAATGTCCCATAATCCCATACAAAATTTAAGCTCGTTGAGCGACCCTTTCCCGAGATCCGATCTGGTCCAAATTTGGCATGAGACCTTGTACTAGGCCTAGGATCAATTTAAACCTACAGCACATAACTTTTTCAAATGTCGGGTCATTTGGGGTACATTGTACATATTTGTCACACTTGAGGTCATAGATATTCTTAATTCGGCACATTTCTCAAACTTTTGGATATTTTAATCTTCTTTTTGACACTTAAAGGTTTTTTTTTATTTCTTGATATCTTTGGTTTTTCTAAATTGCTTGGATTTGGTTAATACTCCTATTTTAAAATAAATGTTAAATCATTTCAATTTTCTCGATCCTTTTGATTTCTGAGAAATTATTCGGGTTTGTATGATTTCTTTTGAATTATTTAATTGTTTTTACATGTTTCATTCTTCTGATCTTAACATTAAAAAAACGAAGTTATCGAATTTTAAATTTTTTACATCAATTGTGGCGTATTTTAATCGAACGTTTTATAATAACTTACGGTCACCTATCCAATATTGTAAAATCAATGAATTCGTTTACCTGGAAGAAAAGAAAAAAGGAAAAAAATTAAATCAAGGTTTGTTTGGTAATTCAAGGTAGTTTGAAGGTAATTAATATTAAAATTATTCCTCACTCTCTAGTTCTGGGAAAAAAGAATAAGTTAACTTGACGCAAATCGGATAATCTGTAAAGCCGACTTCTGACTGTATAACAATGGAAACAAACTTTTTAGCGCTCGATTGATAGAATGTCAAAACCCTCAAATATCTGTCGAACAAAAAAACATCAAATAAATTCTTATTGGTCCTATTCGATGGGAGAATATACATTCAAAAGTCGGAAAATTTCTATCAAACTAGTGAAATCGGTAAATCGAAGGCTCCAGCCCAAAACAGCTTAAGGGTGCGGTAAACAGATTGCGGGTATTTGAGTATTATTTCATACCCAAATAGCTTTCCATTTCACAAAATCAACCGTCTCGGTTTCGATTTTCCCATCGAGCTGAGCGTTCTATGATGTTGTGACCAGAATCAATTGACCTTTTCCCCGACAATGAGTTAGTAGGTGGGTCGGTTCGCCTAAACAATTCAGGCTCGCCATCTCCACCGCGAAAGGTCTTTACACTTTTAAGGTATGAACGACGAAGGCTTTTCGGAAAGCCAATTTTCGTTCGGACCTATCAAATCGGTCAATGAAATGTTGCCCGACGACCGCTGAACGACCTAATAAATATCACGTTTAGTAAGGTATTTACTGGGATCAAGTGCTTGGCTTGGCTGAGTTTGGCTAACCAGCCTTAATCATCGAGAACTGATTCGTGCTATTTGAAAGTAAACGTGATCTATTACCATAAACGAAGTTGGGAAAGAATCCCTAGAAGGCGAAACTCGAATTGCTCTCAAGCAGTTGTAATAGGATGTAAATCATAGAAAATTATCAATTCTAATACCTGTTGCTTCATTGTGACTTTTTCCGACTAATTTGAAAAAAGTTTCTCAAGCACTCAAATGATCGTTTCAGCTCTAAAGAAAGTTTTCGTTACCTGAGAAAAATAGACCCATCGGATTCTTTAAAAGTTGTCAGCATCCAAAGGCCTATCTATCACTATCGCCATACACTGCTCTTCGATTTCAATTAAACATACTGAGATAATTTTTTATTCCTAAAGCGTATCGAAATGTCTTCGTCTTCTTCTGGTGCACAGTAGGAAACAAACGTGTCTAACCGTTTATCAATCAGCAGCATTTCATCCCGAGTCGTTGCAAGTTTCCTTTAGCATCAACAGCAGGTTGCAGCCAAGAAATTCGAGATTTGAAGCTGCGTGCATAGATCAATCCCCGGCATCGATTGCAACCCGTTAATCTTCCGCCCTATCGGGGGTCTCTCTGAGTCAGAGACTCCGGTAAAAGTGGTCTATGATTTGCATACTCTTCCAGCCAGCCCATTGGCGATCCGGCGTAGAGCGATAGATCTCATCCCGGTTGAAATCGATGATGCTGATGGCATCCACGAGACTTTCCAGCCGATCTTCAATCGATCTCTCAGCAGCGTTGAGATGAGCCCCAATAAATTAACTTCAGCTTAACCTGTTAGTACCTTCCAATTGGTTTATTGGCTAAAAGCCAAAGAGTTTTCGATCTGCAAAACCTAAGCAGTGGTCCAATTGCAGGAATCCTAGGTTGTGGAGAAATCATGAAACCCTAGACAACGCGATGAGTTCAATGAGTCCCAAGTTGATTGGCAATGAAATCTTGCTATTTCCCCAATCCCCTCTCTAGAAAAGCTTCAAGTCTCTCGAAAGTGAACATTAATCTTGGTGCAATTCCCGATCTGCGACCATTCATCTAGCCGCTGCAATTGCGATGGGTTCAGTGGATCTTGGCAGCAAAGGGTAAACGAAAAAAAGTGCATTTAATCAAATATAAATTACAGACTAGCATCAGCAGCAGGGCATCTGAATTGGCATCTGATCTGATCGGCTGGTGCATCTTAATGGAAAAACAAACGATTTCAGCCGGTGCATTGCTGCATCATGAAATTTGATTTGGTCAATGATTCTTTGACGTTAGAAAATCATGTTTTTGAATAAGTATAATAATCGAATTCTATTTTCCAATTTTCGATTTAATATTTAAAAAACGCGTTATTCATTTACAATTCCACAAATTCGAATTTTGATATGATATCTAGCCAAGATTTAAGCTCTTTTTTCAACATTTCGACACATATTCATTTCTCCAAAAGAGTATACTGCCCCTACTCGCATAACAGTCCCATATGAATTTCCGTCATTTTTCATCTAACCTGACAGTTCGTCATTTTGAACATAGGGCTTCAATATAAAACAATAAAAAAAGAGATTTTGTTCCAGAAATTTCGATAAAAATATCAACTCGTGGCTGTCCCATATGAAATATACCCGCATAACAGTCCCATATGTGAAGTACCACGGATTTAGTTACTTTTCAATGTTTCTTTCGACGAAATAGTCTTTGATTTATTGCTTTGAATCATTTAATAAAGATTCAATTCTCTTGATGTCGAAGGCAGACCAGTAAGAAAAAAGGAATCTCTTCCTCAGCGAAAAACTATCAGATGCAATCAAAATCGTAAAAAGATTGAACTTACATTGAAGAATTCACGATATTTTTCAAAAGGTTTGTTTTTTTGATAACTGCATTTAGAAGTTCAAAAAAGATCAAATTCAAGTCTTAGAAAGTAGCTTGGTGAGCAAAACATATTCTGTATGGGACTGTTATGCGAGTAGATTTGAAAAAAATCTCAAATATGCTCGCATAACTGTCCCATAACGAATAAAAATGGTGCTCCCGATCTTATCAATGTCCCAATTTCGAAAATTTCAGGTCGAACGATTTGTTATGACAACCTTGAACACCTTCCATCAAATGATTTTCGTTTATACCTAACGTTATGGTCACAATTCGAAAATATGTATATTCCAAAACAGGAAAAGCTGATTTTCTCGCTTGCTTGTTTTTGCATATGGGACTGTTATGAAAGTAGGGGCAGTATAGTGAAGGCAGAAATTGGAGTTACATTGGAAAAAAAGATTCCTAGATATGAAACCTTGAATTTCAGAGTGTTTTTTCAGTAAGAGAAATTGACTTTTAAACGTAGAAAGAAAATTTTTCAATTGAAAAAAAAATCGTTAAGAATTAATGGATTAGGCATTCCAAATTGATTGGAATAATTCAAGTATCCAGTTCTCAAGGATGCTTTTAAATAAATTTGACTGTATATCATAAAAAAAATCATGCTGTCGCAGATGATTTGCTTTGTGACAAAGATCAATGACTTTCACTCTTTCACTTATTTTTCGTCTTCAGCTCTCCATTTCTTAATCCTTTTATCCATATTTTTTTAACCACATATCAATATCTTCAATCATTCATTCTCTTAAGTTTCTCTATATTTCTGTCCCTCAATCACTTTATCTCTGTATGTCCCTACCTATTCATCTCTCCCTTTATCGCTTTCTCTTTTCTCTCTTACTCTCATACTCTCTTACTCTCTTACTCTCTTACTCTCTTACTCTCTTACTCTCTTACTCTCTTACTCTCTTACTCTCTTACTCTCTTACTCTCTTACTCTCTTACTCTCTTACTATCTTACTCTCTTACTCTCTTACTCTCTTACTCTCTTACTCTCTTACTCTCTTACTCTCTTACTCTCTTACTCTCTTACTCTCTTACTCTCTTACTCTCTTGCTCTCCTTCTTTCTTACTCTCTTACTCTCTTACTCTCTTACTCTCTTACTCTCTTACTCTCTTACTCTCTTTATCTCTTATACTCTTACTCTCTTTCTCTCTCTTTCCCTTTATCTCTCTTTCCCTTTATCTCGTTTTTCCTTTATCTATCTTTTTCTTCATCTCTATATTTCTCTATCTTTTTCATCCTTGATCCCTTGGATGTTTCTAGTTCTTCATCTATCTATCTCCTTTTATTTCTCCTATTCCTCAATTCACCATCAATTGCTAGGTTTTTCTCTAAAATATCTTTATCATTCGATCTCTCTACGTCTCTCTCATTCCACCAATCGACCTCTTTATGTCTCCGTATTCCTAGCTTTAATCTTCTTATCTTTATCAAACTATTCCTCTATATTTCTATCATTCTTTACCTTTATCTCTTCATTTCAGTATTTCCCTCACCTCTCTATTTTTCTCTCCCTTGACCCTCTATACCTTTAGCCCTCTTATTTTTCGTTTAATTAAAAAAAAACACATTTATCGCTATATGGAAAGTGGTCCATAACTCAATTTATTTTTAATCTGTTTTTAACTTTAGTATTATAAGCCTTTTCCTCCATCAAATGATATTTGTCTTTTCCATCTAAGACCTCTTGATCTTGTTGCTTGTTGTTGCCACTGGACATTGGCTCATGATGATAATTTCAAATATCTGAAATAAACTGAAGACAACTAGAAAAAAGTATTTTTAATGTGATAAAAACCGTGATTTTTGTAAAATTTCCCTTTTTTCATATTTGTGATTGCAAAAACACACAAGGAATTTCAAAGAACTTCAAGAATTCTTATTATCTAAGTAAAGACGAGTTCAATCCTTCCAATACGCTATTGAACCCTAGAAAATAGCTCGCTATGTACGACAGCAACTACTGTAAAATGTCCTAAAATGCCTCAAAATATCTGCAAATTGTCTAATTTCAACTGGCCTGCGAAAAATTTCAGCTCATCGGACTTGATTAGGGGTGACTCAAAGCGCTCAAAGTTTCTGGTTTTGGCCCTCAAAAAACACCAAAGGGGGGAATCAAAATTTTTATGTTGATGCCAAATGACTTAAAAATCACCAAAAGGAGGACCATAGAAAAACCAGAAAAGTCAAAATTTTAATTTGGATGCCAATTCACTTAAAAAAGCATAAAACATCGAAATCTGGTGTAATCTCAAAAAATAATTTTGTACAAAATAGAAGTTTGAAGAAAAAATTGACGAAGTCCTACAAAGTCGACTTTTGATCAAAAAAATGTTGTTTTTAAAAATAACACTATAGATCTCGACGTTTTATGCATTTCTAAGTAATTTTGCATAAAAATTGAATTTCTGTTTTCCAAATTTACTTTGGTCCCTCTTTTGGAAATTTTCAAGTCAATTTTTGGCATAAACATTTTTTCTAGATAACTCCAAATTTTGGCGTTCAATGCATTTTTAAGGCATTTGGCATCAAAATTAAAATTTCGATTTTTGGCCCTCCCTTCAGCAATTACAAAAAGTACAAAAACCGAAACTTTGAGCGCTCTGAGGCACAATAAATCAAGTCCGATTGAGCTGAAATTTTGCACAGGTCGCATCTACAAAATGTATAAGGTCGGTTATCGAAATTCGACATGATCCATTATTGGCTGCCACCCTAGTGTCATATCCGAGCTTGATTTCATAATTTTAAACTATTTTTAGTACCATTAAAAATAGGTTCTAACTTCTTTTCCTTATGCATTTTGATGAATTTATCTCTTTATTCTCCTACGTCTACTTTACTTTAAACTGAGAGAAGAAATAACCGAATTGGAACTTTGGCAACGACTTTTAGCATGAAAACACGGACTAGAATTGGAACTTGGAATGTTTTGACCCTTGCCCAGCCAGGAAAGCTGGCTCAACTTGCTAGAGAAGCTAGCCGCCTCAAGCTAGAGATATTGGGACTGAGCGAAGTCCGTTGGCCTAACACTGGAGAACACAAGACACAGTCCGGGCAAGTACTGCTTTACTCTGGCATACGAGGAGAACATGCTACTCGGGAACGAGGAGTTGGTTTCCTGTTAAGCCCGCAGGCCCATGCGGCCCTCATAAGATGGGAACCGATAAACGAAAGAATAATCGTAGCCAGATTCAGAACACGGGTTAGAAACCTTACAATGGTCCAGTGTTATGCGCCAACTGACGTTGCCGATTTGCAGGAGAAAGAGCAGTTTTACAGTCAATTGAACAGCGTGGTTGAGAGAATTCCGAAGGGTGACATTCAAATCCACTTAGGCGACTTCAACGCAAAGATTGGCTCCGATAATCAGGACTTTGAGCGCATCATGGGGCGCCATGGTCTAGGACAGATGAGCGAAAACGGAGAGCTGTTTGTAGAATTTTGTGGCAACAACAACATGGTGATCGGTGGATCGCTCTTCCCCCATCGACCAGCACATAAGGTCACTTGGGTATCCCGAGATGGCCGAACAGAAAATCAAATTGACCACATCTGCATCAGTCGAAAATGGAGAAGGAGCCTTCTTGATGTCCGCAACAAACGAAGCGCAGACATTGCATCCGACCATCACCTCGTCCTTGGCGAGATACGACTGAGGGTTGCGCGTGTCCAACGGCGCGAGGAGAAAGTCGGGTGTCGATACGACGTCCGCCGGTTGGAGAATCCAGAGGTGAAAAGGGCATACGTTGAACAGCTAGAATCCCGAGCCTCGGAACTGCCGACAGACGGAACAGTCGAAGAACAGTGGTGTGGAATCAAGAATGCCTTTATCACGACGAGCCATGGTACTCTCGGTAAAGTTTGTGGAAGACGAAGTGAATGGATGTCGGATGAAACCTGGAGGATGATCGATGATCGGAGAAAGGCGAAAGTCGGAATTGAGCAGGCATGTACCGGGTCAGCCAAAGCAGCCGCCCGCTTACGATATGCGGAGCTGGAAAAGGCAGTTAAACGAGCTTGTAGACGAGACAAGAGAGCCTGGACAAACTCCCTAGCCGAAGAGGGAGAAAGAGCCGCCGCCATTGGAGATATCCGATTATTATATGATATTTCTCGCCGCCTTAGTGGTGCAAGGACTAATGCAAGAATGCCGCTGAAAAACCGAGCAGGTCAGCTGCTGACAGATCGAACAGATCAGCTCAAGCGTTGGACTGAGCATTTTGATCAACTTTTCCGAGTTACAAATAGCAATGGCCAACAGAACCCGCAGCTCGAGGCGCCCACAGTAAGTCGCATTAATGGCGTCAACTCGGAAGCGCCCACGCTGGCTGAAATAGAAGCGGCAATCAAGGACATGAAATCCAACAAAGCGCCTGGAATCGATTGCATTCCTGCTGAAATGCTCAAAGCCGACCCTGCCTTGTCAGCACAAATGTTGCACCGTCTTTTCGCTGACATTTGGGATACTGCAACATTCCCGGCCGACTGGATGCAGGGTATCCTCGTAAAGGTCCCAAAGAAAGGAGACCTAACAGAGTGCGGTAACTGGCGTGGCATAACTTTGATCTGTACAACCCTTAAAGTACTCTGCAAAGTGATCCTGAACAGGATCCAGGAGAAAATCGACGCTACACTCCGACGGCAACAAGCTGGATTCCGATCCGGACGATCATGTGTGGACCACATCACAACGCTACGAATAATACTGGAACAAATCAACGAATTCCAGGACTCTCTTCTGCTGGTGTTCGTTGATTTCGAAAAAGCATTTGACCGACTGAACCACGAAAACATCTGGGCTGCTCTTAGACGACGAGGGGTCCCAGAGAAACTAGTCCATCTCATCGAAGCACAGTACGAGGCATTTTCGTGCAAGGTCTTACACGACGGTGTCTTGTCCGAACCAATCCCGGTAACTGCTGGAGTGAGACAAGGATGTATTTTGTCACCGCTGCTTTTTCTCATCGTAATGGATGAGATCTTGACTGGATCGATTGACTGTAGACCAAACCGAGGATTGCCGTGGAATCCTTCAACCATGGAGCAACTGAACGACCTTGACCTGGCAGACGATATTGTTTTGCTCGCCCAAACACAACAAGACATGCAGAGCAAACTCGACGACCTCACCGAAAGCTCCAAGGCAGCAGGTCTCAAAATCAATGTCGGAAAGACCAAGTCGATGGAAATCAATACAGAAAATCGTTCCAATTTCGTGGTAGCTGGACAACAGGTTGAGACAGTGGAGTGCTTCCAGTATCTTGGTAGCCAGATTACGCCTGATGGTGGTACCAAGAAGGACATCGAAACCCGGATCAGAAAAGCCCGATTTGCGTTTGCGAGTCTCCGAAACATCTGGCGGTCACGCCAGATCTCTCTACGAACTAAGATCCGAATCTTCAACTCAAACGTCAAATCCGTATTGCTGTACGGGTGTGAGACTTGGTGCACATATGCGGTGACGACGCGAAAACTGCAAGTTTTTGTGAATCGGTGCCTGCGGAACATCATCCGCGCTTGGTGGCCTGGCAACTGGATCTCAAACGTTGAACTTCATCGCCGGTGTCATCAAAAGGCGCTAGAAATCGAGATTCGGGAACGTAAGTGGAGATGGATTGGGCACACGCTGCGAAGAGATGAAAACGAGATTTGCAGAGAGGCGCTTGACTGGAATCCAGATGGGCATCGAAGAAGAGGCAGGCCCAAAAGCTCGTGGCGGCGAAGTCTAGCCGCTGAAATCCGCACAGTTGACGAGAACCTTGGCTGGCAGCAAGTGAAGACGCTGGCTCCGGATCGCCAGCAGTGGAGATCTTTTATCTCAGCCCTATGCGCCGGTCAATCGGCGCTGGACCCTTAGGTAGGTAGGGTAGGTCTACTTTACCTATTTTGTCCTACCTTAATCTGGTAATGACAAATAAAACAGAACTAACACATGTGTTTACTCAATTTTTCAGAAAATTTACTTCATGACTGGTTGATGGAATCATAGAAACAGCAAAAATTATATATAGATAAGTAAATAAATGGTAAAAGTAAGATCAGAAACATATTGTTAAAAAAATTCACACATTTTTTTTTGGAGGATTCCATAGGAGGGTTGCATTAGGACAAATCTATTCTAATTTTCAAATTCAAATTCTAATAGCTATTTTCAAGCAAATGATAAAAAATGAATTTCTGGGGTTTTTAGAAAAATCGACTAAGTTGCAGAAAGTCTTATAATTATTAAGAATTAGATTTAGAAATATTTTTTTTCCAGATAACATCAGATTTCGACGTTTCATGCTCTTGTATGTCATTTGGCATCAAAATTAAAATTTCGATTTTAAGGATTTCCTTTGATTTTTTAGAGTCAAAAATTCGAATCTTTGAGCGTTTTGAGGCACCAATCAAGTCCGATTGAGCTGAAATTTTGCAGAGGTAAATTTTTTGAGCTCATCTACAAAATGTATATAGTCGGTTTTCAATATTTGATCATGAAATTTTTCTCATACATCCGTTGCCACCAGGGCCGGATAAAGCCATCAGGGTGCCCCTATGAAACGATTTTTTATATTTCATCCCAAAGAATACATAACATTTATATATACATACATACATCTGAGCTGGAAATCAATTCAATATATTGCCTACAAATATAATGGTTATTCTGCTCATCCTCAAACATTATTTGTCAATATAACATTGCGGAAGAGTCAATCAACTAATAAAAAATTAGAACTCTGATTAGAGCTGTTGAATGGAAAATTCAATACGAAATTTATTTCATAGCTTACTAACTAAAACTCTTTGTTTCAAAAATTAAAAGAAATAGGTGAAAATTAAAGAATTTAACGTTTTTCAAATTCATTAATCGGTAAGTGAATCTCCAAAAGTAGAATAAATATTTGACTATGGATCCAAAACTAAAGGAGTAGAACAAATTACATATATAAAATTTTAAACCAAAATTAGATACAATCCAGAACTATTATTCAGTGTCTCGAAATTAAAATCATTATTTCAAATCAAGTTATGAAAAACAAATTACAAATGAAATTCAAATACAATATTGGGAATAAATATTACTATCAGAGCCAAAGCAGGATTTGCTGAATTTTTTAATTCATAATCCAAATGTTTATATTAATTTACAATTTTTTGAGCACAGAAAATCGTTTTCACATAAAAACATGTTTCAAATATAAAAAAATGCGATACGAGTTCCAATTTTGAAACAAGAATTAGACTACCATCTGATCCAATAAATACAGAAACTTTTGTCAAACAGCTTATCTTAATGTGACAAAAGTTTCATTTGAAAACATAAGATCAAAATTCAGATTTAATTTTCAAATCAAACACAGAATCAGTTATCATTTAAAACGATTTAGATTAGGAAACTAAATAAATTTTGTACATCTTGAACAAAGTTCTAAAAACTACCAGAAATGTGAAGAACCTATAAAAGACTTAAAAATCTTAATGAGTTCAATCTGTATTATAAAATCTGGAAGATAAATTGTAAAATAAGAAAGCTTTAAGAACATAATTTGATAATTAGATGTTGGAAAATAATATGCTGAATCCAAGATATTAACTTTGGAAATTTAAAAAAAGAGTATCTATCTTAGCATGAATCGTATAAAACTTTGGTCAAATTATTTGTAAAAGTTTAAATTCGAACGCAAAATTTGGAATGGAACTAAAATAGAGAAATCCAGCATTTCCGATGGATCCAATAGAATCAAATATTTTTCAATATTGATTTGCGGAAAAAGATATGAACCAAAGCCAATTTAAATTATAATTGAAAAGTTAACATAGATTTTCTACTTGAAATTCAAATGTTTTTTTTTTCACTTTCTTCTCGATTCACCACTTTTACCTGATTTCAGTGTTCAAGAGAAATTTTTCTTAATTCTGCTTCCTATTCTGTTTGTACCTACTGCAAATCTCCTTTTAAAAACTGATAATTACTGTTTTTGTTTTCAAATTTTGACAATGCAAAGAGAAAGTTTATTTAGCCGCCGTAAAATTCGTATTTTTTTAATTCTAAATATTTTGAAAAAAATGTGCATTTTCTTAAATATATTCTCTATTAAATAGTTAAGAAACCGTGATGTATTATTTAATGTTAAAAATTTCAATTGGGCGCAATTGTGTTTTTTAAAATTGAAACGATTTCAACGATGTTAAATAAAAATTTGAGGTATTTTTCAACAGTTTCTTCTTGATTTTTTTCGTTTTTGGGTTCTTCTTAGATTTGTCTGTATTTTATGTAGAAAAATTCGAAATACAAAGCATAAATTCTACCAGGTTTTGAAAAAATTGGGCTTGATTTGCTCAGTACGCATAATTACGGGAAAATACTTTTATTCTTACTCAAGAGGGCCCCCCTATTCGAGATACCAATTCGGATCAATGATTGCTGATGACAGATGATGATGATAAACGCGGTACAAATGTTCACATCATCACACGGTTAAGCGAGGCAACTAAAATTGGGTTTGTGGTAACACAATAGTGTTGCAAGATATTCTGGGTAAGAGTATCAATGTACTCAATGAGAAATGAGTACTTTCCCGTTTAGGGAATATGAGAAGTGGAAAGTGGGTTGTTGTGTAAGGACTTGACGAACAAATCTGAATAAAGATAACTCTATTTCACCCCTGAAACCTGAGTTGATTACTCATTTCAACAAAAGTGAATTTAAGAAAAGGGTCCAATTGATAAAAAATTTGGACACTTTAAATCAAAGGTTTAGGCCTCAACAAAAGTGAATTTAAGAAGAGGGTCCAATTGATAAAAAATTTGGACACTTTAAATCAAAGGCCTAGCTCTCTTTCAATGGTGACCTTGAAAAATTTACCCACCAACTTGTTTCGTATTTGATCCGTATAAATATCGATTTATTTTTGAATTTCTTGAAATTACAACTAAGCTGTGATCTTTTTTTTTTTTTTTTTTTTTGTTTCGATTATAGTCGTTATACCATCTTTATGGCATTCGCGACTTTATCAACGGTGCAGTTGGCGGATCGTTATTGAAAAATTTATCCAGTACAACTGTGTTCGATGTTTGCTCTTGGGCTCGAACTCGCGGACATCGGCTCAGGAGACAATAGACTTGCCAACTGAGCTATATCACAAGCCCTAAGCTGTGTTCTGATATTTGTAAATCCTATGCGTTTTCAGTCAGCCATACAATGTGCAAAACTTTTCCTTTCAAAACACTATCATCGAAAATAATTGACACACTAGAGGTTTAATTTACCCAATTACCTTTCCATAGCAAGTATCGACCTAACAACTTCGAAACACTCCCATTTTCCATGTATTATTTATTAAAGGCATTCCACGAGTCGGAGAGAGAAAAAAAAGCCATCGACGCCACACCAGTAAATGTCCAGAACTGGTGTGGCGGCGTGACCATGAACTAACTAAACTTCCATCAGCTGGAATGCACCGACAAAACGACAATCTGTGCTGCACCAGGCCGTGTATGTTGCATACCTGTAGCTAGTTATTCGAGAGCATGCAAAATGCTAACAATATTTCGCTACCTTTGACAAGCATCTATCTCCGTGTGACAGACAGGTGCTGCCATTCACCAAATGGCAGCAGTAGTTAGCAACGAGTCGTAGCCCATTTGCCCATTTCACCAATCCCATTCACCTTCACACCAGCTGAGCTGAGCTGAGAGACACACAATCCGGAATGGGCCTACGTCGTCGCTATCGTGTGTCGTAGACCACTAGAAAACCGATCATTTTTCCATATATTCCCTGAGCTGAGCTGAAAGATTTTCCTTTTCGTGCCATAAATGGGCAATTATAGGCTTCCACAAGGGTTGCGCTTTTCACATATTTGCCAGGAAAGGGCAAGGAAAAAAACCGCGAGGTCACGACGACGTCGGAGCGATTTGACGTTTCCTTCCCTTTTAGTTGATTGGGATGTGTGAGGTTAGGTTAAAGGGTTTCTATTTTACTTCGTGGAATCATTTTTCGCTGCCTGACAACCTATAGCTGAGATAACAGCAACGGTTAGAGAGAAAAAAAACAGACCCACAAAGTGTGGGAGTTGTTCGAAACAGGAAAACGAAACTAACGAAATAGAAAGTTTTTCCTGCCCCGATCGACCAATCGATCGGGTTGTGTTGAGTTAGGTTAGGTTTTCTATTCTCCATCCATCCATATTTTCTGTTCCCGTGTTTCTTCTCCCAGGATCGATCGATCGCCAAATTGGCCCCGGGGCTATCTTTCAGCGCCAATTTCAAAGACGGCGGCGGGCTCCTCCCTCGATGTAAAAATCAAGCAAATCCGCGCCACGCCGCCGTTTAGCAGCTCGGAAATTGTGTCATCTTGAAGCGTGCATCTCAACGTTCGATTTTCTTTTTCCTTTCAATTTTCTGCAATATTTCTTTAGTTGATACCTACTTGATGCCGTTTAATAAAGTGACAGCTTGGATGATGAGAGAGAAATAAAATTGAAAGAGACCACTATCAAAGCAATTTGATTGTTTTACATTTCACATTTTTCCTCTGACTAATATTCAAACTACTAAGGAAGATGGGTTATGGCATCCGAAATAATAATTAAGAATCCTTTTGTAGAGATGAGATGAAGGAATTGAAGAAATTGAATAAAATCCACAGAACCGGAAAAACGGGAAAAACCCAGAAATCGCACCGGGAAATCCGGGAATTAAGTCCCAAAACCGGTAAAGTTAACGAAAAAAACCGAAACTCAGTTTTGGTTATATGGGACCTCTCTTCAATGACCTGTTAATTGAAAAAAAACTCATTAATTGTACGGGAACCTGGAATTCAAATCTGCCTCGACGAATGAGATGAGAAATTTAGAAAGTCTTTAAAATTTGTTCAAGTATCGTGCATCATTACAGTCATAAAAAAAAACTATCAATCATATATAAAAAAAAAAGCAAATTAAAGTTCAATTTTGAGTCCAGAACTCGAATTTGGACGCAAATTTGGAAATGTAAAAAGATGCTTATAGGTAGGACCGTAGGAAGAACCGCGGGGGTTTTGTGACTAAGTTTTACCTATGATTTATGGCCAACAATGCACGAATAAAAAAAATTAATATAAATTGTGTTTTTAACTATATGATTATGACTATATGAACTATATGAACTATATGAAAGTAAGCGATAAAAATTTTTCGGATCAAATAAGCTTGATGCAAACTTGAACCAAATTTATGATTTTAGTATAAAATTTGGCTTTAGAAAAATTTCCTACAATTATACTTTATATTTGAATTTTTCAGCTAAATTGTGTGAACAAACTATTTTGATCAAAAGATTTTAGATCTAAAAATTGAATTATAAGTAAATTTAAAAGTTAAAGTAAATTAAAAAAGTGAATTGACAAGCAATTTTTTAAGTTCATGTTCTCTTCAATTCCTCAACAATTTTATGTTAATTGAAAAACTCATTTAAAAGCTTAATCTTTTTCTGAATTTGAATCTGCATTCTGAATCTGAATTCAAAACCTGAATTCAAAATTGAACTTTCAATTCAATTCCAAATTCCTTTAAGACTTCTGGAATGTACAAAAAAATACGATTTCCGAACCTTAATTCCAGATCAGAATTTTATGAGCCATATTTTAGAGGCTTCATTCATGAACGTGTTATTTAAATTCTGTAGTTCTGTTTTAATCCATATTAATTTTTCAATTATTTATTTTTAATCTGCATTGTGTAACTGAATTAAAATGAGATTTTCAAATGAAGAATCTGAATCAGAGTTTTCAATTTTGGATCGCCTATTAGAAGCTTCGAATGGATAAATCTAGTCTAAGAATTGAGTTAAAGAACTTCGAATTGGAATATAAAACGAAATTCTTCCTTTTTATATTCGGAAAACTATTATAAAAATATTGAAAATGCATATGATTTGCTAAAAATATGATTCAAATTTGAAATGAATGCAAAACCAAATTTTTCACCAAGATTTCAAAGCAGATTTTCATTTATGATTTCTCATGATTATTCGAATTAGAAAATCAAGAATCCTAAACTGGATACAGAATCAGAAATACAATTTTGGTTGTGGGAAAATGTCCCAGAACCTCCAAAATGGGTTTAATTTTATTGAATATTCAGACCTGAATTTCTATGAACAAGTGAAAAAAAAACTGAAGCAGAATTTTCAACTTGGGATTGGTTTTTGGCATTAGTTTTAAGTCTAGATTGTTTCACATGAGTAACTTTACTCTATTATAATAATTTTATTATTTTGAAGTTTGAAATTTAAAATTTTGAGTGTAGCGTAGAATACCTCGCTTGCTTTTTTGGACCCTCATTGGGGGGGGGGGGGGGGGCTAACCCCCAAAACTCCCCCACGTTCCTACGGCCATGGTTATAGGTACAACAATTCATGAGGGTGTGTTTATTTCTATAGAAGATACTTTATAAATTCCTTAAAAATGTTAAAATGATTGAACATTGCGTAGTTCTTCCCTCAAAATATACATTTGTATGTTTTGAGTGAAGCATTTAAGAAAAAAAATCCTTCAATTTGAATGTTAAGAAAAACTCATGTTAGCAAACAAAATAACAGAACTATTGCAATTAAATTAAAAATTTTTATCTTTTTCTGTTCGATGGCACAAGGCAACAAAATTTGCGTTTGTTCTGTTTGCCGGGGGGTCGAGAGCTTATTTTGACTTATTTGAGGGCGACATATCAAAATATGCAGTTTGTTTTCTTTCTGCTAGCTCTAGTATTAGAGATTCAAGGGTAAACTTTTGAAATTATTTGGCAACATTTTAGAACATTTCTACGATACTCAAATCGCGATTCGTTTAAACATCTGAGGAAACTGAGGCGTCCTTTTAGTTTATTTGTCACAGTCTGATGTACTCAGAGAATCTTAGGATATTTTGGAATATTTTTCTAATCAAAATGAATCAAATATTTTTTTCCAAGCAAAAAATCGCAGTCTTAAACTAAGTTGTGAATGGAATATGAATCATTGATGCCGAAAGCTCAAAAATGTTCTTCAATGATGTCACAAATAGTTACATTTTTTCTATTGTTTTTTTAAACATGAGGATTCTTTTAAAGCATTTTTTCTTGGAAACTAGAAAAACTAGGTAATATCTCAATCCTTTATCAAATGGAAGACAATGAAAAAATTCGAAATCATTTTTTGTTTTTTCATAGAAGGTTGTCGGTTTATAAGTTATAAGAGATTGATATCACTCAAAACTTAGTAATTTAAAAAAAAATACTCCAAAACCCAATATCACTAGAACTGGATTTGACAGAATCTGACAAGTGATTCGAATTCGGGACGCCAAAAAGAATTTTGAAATCCTTTTGCAATTTTTTTAAAATTCATCTAGAATATGAAATTCCCTAGTTCAAAATAAAAAAAATACAAAGGGGGAATCTGAATTGAATAAATGCTTCTATTTTGCTCAATAACTCAAACTTTGATATGCTGTTAAATTGTCTTCAAAACTGTTAATTCAAGACTGTGTAACTTGTTGCCCATATTTTTTTAAACTTTTGAAGTCAGAATCCAAAATGCAAAAACACTGTTTGGTGAATGGTTTCCAATTAGTTATTTATTGCAACAAGTAGCAGAAAGAGGGTTTCTTCAGCACGAGTTGTAAATTTATCCATATTATCTTGCTTTTTTTTTGTTTGTTTCGATTATAGTTGTTTTACCATCTTTATGGCATTCGCGACTTTATCAACGTTACAGTTGGCGGATCGTTATTGGAAAACTATCCGGTACAACTGTGTTCGATGTTTACTCTTGGGCTCGAACTCGCGGACATCGACTCAGGAGACAACAGACTTGCCAACTGAGCTATATCACAAGCCCCCGCGATATTATCTGGCTGATTTTTAAGATTACGTCGAGTGCTGAAAAAATCAAGTTTTGCAAAGAGCGGCATACACAATTTTATACAAATTAGGAAAATTCCTTTAAAAATTCATTAGATAATCGACCTACAAAAAGTGCATCGTAACAAATAACCACGTGTTAACGACTATGCTAAATGACTGAAAATTTCTGATCAAGTGGACTGTACTTTTGTAGGCGAAAACCAGTAGGTATGTATGAAAAATTATCGCTTTTCGATAGTGTTTTCAGTGTCAAAAATTAACTTTTTAGCGCTGAATTGCAAAAAAAGAGTTCAAAAATTTAATTTGTTTTTTTTTATTGATTTTTCAATATAAAAAAAATTCTTCTGAATTCTAAAAAAATCTTACATGATTCAACCCCCTCCAAACAATTTTTAAATTTTCAGATGTCAGACACGTGAATTTTGTGAGCTGCAGCAACACATTTGGTATCTGTA
Organism: Uranotaenia lowii; assembly: GCF_029784155.1. NCBI lineage: Eukaryota > Metazoa > Arthropoda > Insecta > Diptera > Culicidae > Uranotaenia > Uranotaenia lowii. The sequence continues at coordinate 111,584,570 of NC_073692.1, forward strand.
ACAAAAAATGATAGGACCTCACATGACGAATGATTGATTGAAATGTCCTGTTTAACACACCATTTATACATCTTATGTAAACATGATTTAAAAACCCATAACGATACGTGTTGGATGATTTTTTCTATCAGTTTTATGAAATGTGATGGAAAATTTAAAATAGATTCGGGTTCGTTTCAGTGTTCAATGATTAGAGTGTTATGGAACAACCGAATCAATTTAATAAATTGAAAATTTTGCTAAACGCCCACGAAAATAGACAATCAAAGTCTGGAAAACCTTGAATTCTTGACCTGGAAAACCGGGAAAAACGGTAATTTAAAATTAAAAAATTTGTGGCCACCCTGGTAAAAGAATTAATATATTTTTAAAACACCTTTTGATTATTTATTTTTAAGTTCTTTTATATAAATAGCTTTTCGTGTTAAATAGAAACTTTTGATAATACAACCCAAAATCTTGCAAATGATGATTAGGATTTGTATAAAGAATCCTTTTGTAACAAAATAGCAAACTAACGTTCATTGATCGTTGAAATTTTAAAATTAGCATCAAAATATGTTGAACTTAGCATTAGTTTTTCAGAAGTTCTCTGTACGTTTTCGGGCCAGGCAAATCAGGGCTCTTTTATTTAAAAACTAGCAAAATTCGGGCATTCTATTTCCAAATTTTTTAACAAAAAATAAATCAAAGCAATATCTACAAAAATTTTACAAAAATCCAGAAAGTATTCAACAAAAATCAAGAAAATGATCATTTGAACCATCTATTTTTCAGCGAAAAAACATAACTAGATTTCAGGCTCCCGAAAAATTGTTCATGTTTATTTAAAAAAATCTAGCTTGAAAAATTTTACTTCTGTCCAAAAAAAATTATTTAAAATGGTGCAATTTGAACTTTTTATTTTCCAAAAAAAAGGGAATGAATCTGGACAAAATCAGAATATTTTTCAACCAAATTTGGAAAACTGGGCCGGGCCGAACTTTCTCAATATTTTATTGAATATCTGAGCAAGTCCGGATTAAACTGACTAATCTGGCCAATATAACTTTGTTTATTCGATTTGAACTTACAATAACTTTCAATATCGAAAAAAAAATTCTAAAACTAAATCCAATTTTTAAAAATTAAAAAAAAAAGATTATAATTATGCGGATCAAATCGGATTTATGCAAATTCGATCCTTGTTAAAGATTTTAGTTTGAAGTTTGGTACTTGAAAAAACTGCAATTTTAATAATATTGAACAAAACACGAAAACATATGGCCCCCTGCAATTTTTTAAGAGAAGATATATGTTTCTTTATCTTCAATCACATTACTTTTTATTAAAAAAAATCCTTGTTGGATTGGATTTTTTTTAAAATAAGTTTTGCATAAGACAGAACTTGCAAAATGAAGTCAAATTCTGCTTAATTTTTGTCAATTTCAGCTTAATTGTACAAACCATCTGACTTTGGTTAAATTTTAAAATCGAACTAACAATCAGAATTATAAGCAACTGACTTACCAACTGAGCTCTATATCAAGTCCTTTTGCAGGAAATTTAAAACCAAATTTGAACGACGATTCAAAACAAAGATTTTCGTTTCATTTTGTAATGATGATTCGAACCGAAAATCTCCAACAGAACATGAGAACATGAATTTTCGATTTTGATTATAAGGAACCAGAATATCTGAAATGATTAAAATCATATTTAAAAATGAATTACAATTATTAAGTGAGAAAATTTTGAAAAGATTTACATGAATTCTGAACCTGGGATTAGTTTTCGAGGTTTTGATATCATTTGGCCATGATTGTTGTATTCGGCAACACTGAAGATTAATAAAATAAAATAAATTTCTATGGTAACGTTAGGCAACATTAAGCAAAACAAACAGAACAAAGTCAGTCATTGATATATTCTTGTGAGCGACAGACGTGTCTGAGTGTATTTCTGAAATGAGATTTGTAAGAATCGTGGAATCACGACACTGGCGTAGTTGGTAGAATAAGCACAGAGAGCGCAGATTTTTAAGGCTGGAACTACAACAAGTTTGCTTCAGTTTTGGCCACCGGAAGTAGGCGGATTGGCACAGAGAGCGCAGATTTTTAAAGGCTTCTGCTATGAAAAAGTAGATTCTGATTCTACAAACGATAGAAAGATGGATTGAAATAAGGAGTATAGATTTTCAAGGCTGTTGTCCCGGTGAAAAAACAAATAAACTTGTGAAGCGCAGAATTTTAAGGCTGCTGCTGCTGTTTGTTAGTTTCTAATTCGTCCTTCGATGGGAAGCCGGAATGGAGATAGAAGAAGCACAGATCTATCTTATTTCTTAGCTATTCATATTTCTTGACGAAGACTGCATAAAAAATAGAAATGAATACTGACAAATATTTTCTGTTTCCACATTGACACACATTTTTGTTTTTTTTTTTTTCAATGTTATCGATGATTTCATAAATGGATTCCATTGCTTATAAACACCAGGTAGAAATTTTCATCTTTTCCAAGCTGTGTTTGAAAAACGTGATTTAAGGAAGAATGGAAAATAATTCTGAGTCAACTCTTCAAATTGGTTTTTACCTCCTATGAAATATTAGACAAATTGAAAATGATTAACAGTATAATAATCTAGGAAAAAAAAATTTCGGTTGTTTTAAAAATATCATTATTGTTATTTTATTTTTTTACTGAGGGTAATTGTGGAAATTTCAGTTGAGTGAACGAAAACAACAGATTAACAAAAATAGCGTCTAAATTCTTTCCTAGGCCTGAATTCTTTCCAAATATGTAAAAGCAGTTTCAATTACAACTTCAAAAAGTGATTGAAAATGTTTTTTTTTCGGTCACGAGTCTTACATAACTCATTACCCCCTAAAACGAAGAACATTAATCGAGGATTCGTTTAGATTTGACTAGCTAGGATTTCCAATTCCTAGAGACCTCTGTGGGTCGTGTTGAAATCTTAATGAATTCTGTTCCCTAGAGGCCTTTTCCTTTTCTCCATCGGTGGGCGTCACGAGTTTCGAGCGATTGTAGAATCACCGATAGAAATTATTCCTTTTCTCAATTACGACGAGGGTAGTTAAAACCATCTCTGGAAACCAAAAAACGCCATCGGGTGACATATTATGTTTTTGCTATTGAAAGCTTGCGCGCCGAAATGAATAATTGCCATGTTGCATCGATTTCTCCTGGCCAAATAACGAGAGAGGGAAAAAACAAAAAGATCCCGCCGCGTTTTGCACCATCCCATTTAGTAGTTAGGAGTTGGTGCTTCAGAAATTTATGGATTATTCGGGTCCGACGACAAAGTCGTGATTCCATGGTCTTGCCCAGCCAGCATCATCTCGTTTGGGGTCGCTCGGTTAAGATGCTGATTTATTTACTCTACACTTGGAGGCAAAAAAGCATCACCGAGACAGTGGAAATCGATTAATGGCTGCTGCACCATCAATGAAAGTGAAACTACACCTCTAGCACTCTACTGTTGAAAAACGAGAGCCAATACTTCCCGGTAGCCCCCTTAAACGGGCGCATTTGTTTTCAACGGATCGATTTTTCGCCTCCCCATTGAGATCCAGGTCAAAGATGGCATGATTCACACCACTTTACTCTACTCTACTCTTCTAGTTTAGTGAGTCGCGGAGATGCGGCAGCCACTTGTTGAAAGGGAAATTTAAGGATCGCTGAATGTTGATAGTGTCAGACACAGATAAATGGAACCTGGCTAGGCAAGCATCGTGATAACTTTCAGGTGCAGGTAGTTAATCAGCTGAGCTATAAATCGAATTTCTAGCCGATTGTTCTCCGATCAGAGATAATCCGATCGAAAGGTTTGATCTTGTCAAGATAAAATAAGAGTGAAGATAACAAAATACGGACAAACACTAGGTAAAGTTCAATTATTATTATTTATTAGGGAAATTTTAGCTTTAGGTCACAAAGTTGGTCAGTTCTTTAGTACTACATCTACTAGAAATCAACTACAAAACACTGAAGTAGCAGTCCGGAGTAGTATATTGATGATCGAAACTGAATTTCTCCACGTACAAGCAATCAACACGTTCCGGGAAATTCCGACTCAATTTATGTGTAAGCTCATTGGCTGCCGTCCATATTGCTCGCGAGAAATAAATGCTGCAGCCAGGTGTGGATTCAGAGATTAACCCATGATTGAACAGATCACTCGCAAATATAGCATCAGCTATATTACCCGTTAGATTTTGGAAAAAGTTTCCTAAAAAACTATGCTATGATGACCTCTGCTGACATTATTTGCGTTGTATTGGGTTATGCTTTTTTGTTGAAATGAGTAATCCAACGCAGGTTTCAGTGGTAGAATAGAGTAATCTTTGTTCAAGTTTTTTCGTCAAGTCCTTACATAACTACCCATTACATTAGCGATAGCTATTTGTCATTTGTCATATTTCCTACCCGAAAGTACTCATTTCTCAAAGTATTTTGATACTTCTACTCAGAATACTGGCAACACTATTGAGTTATCTCGAACCTAATTTGAGTACTTTTGCTTCACCGTGTGATGATGGGGCGAACGGTCCAGCTGGGGGATAATAAGCCAGGAGCGAAGAGTGGATGCAGCAGATGACCGTGAGAGTTACTGCTACACTGCGGTTAGCATGCGTGAGCTCCCATTCGACTGCTGGAAGAATATTCTGGCACATTGGGGAAGGTTGTTTGGGCGAGACGCAATCGCTTGTGTAGAGTGTAGCTATGTGAGGATCTTAATACATTATTCTTAAATATTTTGTTATTGTTTCTTACCTTTATGAATTTTGACAAATTGAATTCATTATTTGTCATTTTTTTTAACAATTATTTGAAATGAGGGCTCTAAAGTTTTATAGATTTTTATTTTTAAAGCGTTATATTTCTAAAGCTGACAATTCTGGAAAAAATCTGAAACGTGATTTGGTTTGGAAAAAACCAATTGATTCAGTATCAGTTTTTATTTTAAGGTCCGTTTCTCTCGAACAGCTATGGATTTACACGATCAAAGTGATAAAAATGTAAAGTTCTACGAATTCGACATATATTTTTTTTATTTGAATATATATTGAAAATGCAAAAGCGTAATCTATTCAATCCGCGATCCTAATTAACTTAACCTTTTTTTTAATTCATGCACATTCTTACAAAATGTTTTCTTATAAATCTTATAATTTATCACTTAAGAAAAAAATGTCAAATCTATTCGAACAAGAGATAATATTCCCACTCAAGAATCATAACGACTTCTTCATTCTGACTAGATTTGTCAACAAAAGATTAGGCCAGGATTCATTCCAGAACGATAGTTAGCATGCGCATATGCCTAACTTTACATGAGAAAATTGTAATAAATTCGTTATTGCTTCCAATTCTGAGCTTCTAATTTTTCTTTTGTTTTGAATTATAATGGAACAACAAATTTGAAAAAGTCAAGGGAGTGAAAATGGTTATAAGAACATGGTTATTTATTCGCTCAGATAGAAGAAAATTAGAAAAAAAATCGCTAAACTATATATGTACGGATTCATGTGATTTGCAATTTTCTTTAATTTGCGAAATTTTTACCATGCTTGATGGTTTAACCGACTTTAGTCTTTCTAAGAAGTTGAAAAAGATCTTTGGCTTCCAAGTGTATAATTAACTGTATAGTAAGAAATTAAAATTGTAGTCAAATTCTTCATTGGAGGGATCAGTTTTAAAGAAAGCGCATGAGAAACGTATGACTGCAATTGGTCCAACTTTCTAATCATTTAAACAGTAGCTTTTATTTAACAAAAGGATATTATTCGTTATAAACAAGAAGTGTTGATGCCACATAAAATCTATTTTTAATGAAGTTTCGGGCAACGGAATGTTCCTCATGAGGATTTTTTTGTTATTTTCAAAATCGAAGGAATTCAGAAACAGGACCAAATATTCTAAAAAGCTTCATTTAAAGAAATAAAATCTAATACGTATCTAAAACTTAAATTCGAATTTTAAAATAAAAATTGAGGCTCTGACTTACAGTAAATATTCTATTGAAAGAATTTATTTCACCCTCTATTTTCCTTCATTCAAATGTGAATTATGAAACTTCAAATTAATAACCAATATTATGAAATTCAAAAATAAAAATTTAAATTTTAGATCCGAATTTATATGATTTTATTTGAAATGTATCACACCAAACAAACATATTATGAATGACCTTACTGTCATTGCTTTACAGCAAGTGCTGCAAAACAGAAATTAAGTATGAAATATACATCGTAAAAGTTTAGGTTTTAGAAAAATCTACTCACGATTTCTAAATTCAAGTTAATGGGTTAAAACACGAGAGATACCATCATCAATAAATCAAAAGCAGAGATTGTGTGTAAAAACTTTTGCGTTCTCTATGAGTTTTTAGAGCCAAAAAGGAATAGAAAATATTTCTAAAAGCTGGAAATTGGTTTTTCGCGATAGAGATTTAAATTCATCTCGAGAACTCAAAATTTTAATTCACAATTATAATAAGAGAAAACAAAAATTCACTTTTTCCGAGGTGCAAAGAATATGAAAACTGATAATGACTTACTTAGAGGCACTGAATGAAAATTTATGTTTTTTTCTATCAGCTCTTGTTTTCGGTATAACTTTTGAAAATACAAGATAAAATTTGTGCAGTTTTTAGCAAAAGTGAAAAATATCTAAAAGATTTAAAATAAAAGTTTTAACTTAACTATCAATTTTCCTTAAGATTGTGAGAAATTCACCGTGACTTCTGGGCTAGAAGTAAGTGTTTCGTAAAAAACGGGAATATTGAAAACAATCTTTGATATTTTTTAATGCACAAGTGAAAATGCTGTCAGCCTTCAACAAAGTAGTGAATTAGATCAAATTTTTCAGTATCAAATACTTAACTAAACAAACCTTCCTTTTGTGATTTTAGCAATAGTTATAATGTCATCTATTCAATTTTCAGGAAAAAAATGTCAAATTTATTTTTTCGAATCGTTGTATCTTCGGAACAAGATTATCTAGACAAAATCTGTGGCCATCTTCCCTTAAATCTGTATCGTTGAATGAATAAAGGATAAATAATAGATTCCTAGTGTTTTTTTGTTGTTGTTGTTCATGTAGTTTAGTTACTTTATCAGTTATCATTGATTCTGTTAACTCAAAACTGATCACACTGGATTCTTTTTTTAAACGATTTCATTTAACATGGTTTTATTTTAAACGATTATTTTTGAACGATTTTCTCGTAATGCGACGATTTACGAACATGTCAAAAACAGGATCTAGACCTTTCCGCTTTTTTTTTCAAAACACTCTTGGGTGGTAGATTGATTCAGATGTTGCTTCCCGATAGAAATATGGGCCGGAATGGCCAATTAGAGACTCTGCGGAAGTTCCGGAAAACCTTAATTTAAAACCCAAAACAAATCAATTTATAACAAATCTTTGAGCTTTCCGATTTCACTCAAATCACCTCAGAATGTTCAACCTGGTTGGAAATGATAGATTTACAGTCCAAGTTGGCCACTTTACTCGAAATGAGCGATGAATTTTGCCCGTTCGTTTCGAACTTTTTTCAAACGATTTCTTTTTTTTTTGCACGTACACAACAATTGTTTAAAAAAAGAATCCAGTGTATTTTCAAAATAACTATTCGCCACAAAACCAGAAGTGATAGACAAAATCTAACAAAAAAATTGAGTTTATTACGCAAAAATCCCTTGTGAATTACAACCATCCATTATCAGCCGACTATTTTTTGCAGCAACAAGGCTATCTATCATGCTAAACATTCGAAAGATCTATTAGTGATTTTTGATCAAAACTGCTGAATTTCACGATTTTCATCAAATATTTCGTCGAAAATTTATGTTTAAATTCAGTTGCGAGGTTTGATGCTGAATCTCAAAGCTTGGCTGTTTCAATTGCAATTGATTAAGACTCTTCACTGAAGAATAGTTTTAACTATCAGAATTGAATCTTCATTTTATCATTTTATTATAATTCAAAATCACTTAAAAAATTATGCGTATTTGTATCTATTTCATTCAATTCAGTACAATTAAAGTTGAAAATTTTAGCATAGCATAGCATAGCATGGGTGACTACTCACATCTTGCATTGGCTTATACACGAAGTACAACTAATAATCAAGAACAACACGAGATGCCAAAACGAGTACCTGGATTCAATGTTCATTTTAAATGTTGCCATTGAAGATCATTGTGGTACTATAATGCACACCGCGACAAGTCAATGTAATCATTGTTAGGATAATCCGAAACAGCTAAAGAAACTTTTTAGGTGCATAGAACTCATACGACCCAAGATGCTGTGTTCAGATATGAAGGGGAAAGGTCATGCTTTTAAGAAATCCTATTTGGCAGATAGGATTGATGATGAATTAAAATATAAAATGGTTTAATCATATGAAAAAGGAACGAGCTCACCAATATGAAACAGTTGCTGCGATACATATTCAGTGGGCCTTCATCAACCGGCTTCTTACATGTCAAGAATGATGGCACATTGCAATGCGAATAAAGGCTTTCTGATTTTCTGAATGCTATAAAGTTTATAGTATAAACTTTCGGATAAACAAAATTGATTCTCGCGAAAAAATAAACGAAAAAACGCAAGGTCAAAAGGAACCTTTACACAGTTCATCAGCCGAGTAAAATGGAAAAATTCTACTAATCCTCATCAGGCTCAGGATCACGGGCTCTGGATTCGCAAGAAGAATGTGGCGGTCATCTGGGCAGTAGCATTCCTGGGCAATCTGGGTGGTGTATCAATGGGTTCTGTATCACTTTTGAAAATATCAATTTTCAGATCTGCATCACACTTTCAACAGAAAACTTCAATTTTCTTAGGTTTAACTCTTGAAAACTAATAAAATTTTCTATATTTATTTGGAGTGAAAATTTTTTGCCCGAAAAAAATACAACCGTCACATTCAGTCACAGCCTACCAAGCATCACTTAAAATTGAAAATTTTGTATGATAACTTGATATTCACAAGCAAATCAATTAAAATTCCAATTACTTCAGGAACTGATTATGATGATCTTATTTTCAACTAAATTTATATTTGGAGTTTTTTATTTTCTATATTAAGAAATTAAAAAATTAAAATTGAAAATAATAATACAAAATTCCCAAACCACGATTCAGTTAAATATTCCTATGAAGAATCGAATCACCGTTATTTATGTTTGGTAATTAGTTTATCGGGCTTATCGGAGAAATGTGAAATACTTCAATTACTGAAGTTCAGCAAAATAAAGAAATATCAGAGTCTTACAATCAGTTCGAAATTCATAGCAATAATAAATTAACACTTATCACCAATTTTTACTTTTTCAATTGTTGGACAATGAGAGTAATTTAAATTTTGTTTTGAGCCTATTGCTGATACTCAGAAGCTCAGGAAAAAAATTGTAGATAACTTGAAGAATTTTGTTCTACATGTTCATCTTAACACCGTGTGTATTATTTTTATTTGTAAAGTAACATTTACAAGGATAGATTAGGCCGGAACAAATTTCAAATCCTTCTTTTGTCACTCGGGGTTGGAACATCGCGAGGGGGAGGGAGGGGGGGGGGGGTGAGGGGATTATAAAAATTTATGCGATAAACAATTGAATTGGAATAAATTGCACGAAAGTTTGTATGCAACAAAATTGCTTACTATATCATTGCACAAAACCTATAAATCAAGTAATTTTTGATCGAAAGTTCAATAACATGAAGAATACAGAACCACAATTTTTTTTTGGTCTTGTAATCTTAAGGATATTTGAATTTTTTTTTCGAAATTACATAAAATGCTTTATTTATTTCCACCTTCGGGATTTTTTAAAATTTCAGCCTTATTAAAAGAGCTTTTAAAGAGACAATTTTAAACTGCCAGGTATGCAAATTGCAACAATTTCCTTTTTATCAATTTTTTTTCGCAGTGTATATTATAGATTTGTTGGTTGTTGTATAAAGAATGTAAAAGTTGGGTCATAACCATAGGAACGGAGGGGAGAGGGTTTGGTGTCTAAGCCCCCCCCCCCCCCCTTCCCTCATGAGGATCCAAAAAAAGCGAGGTATTCTACTCTACGCTCGTATTTTTATATTTACGACGATTTACGATAATAGAGTAAGGTTATTCATGAATAACAATCAAGACGAAAAACTAATGCAAGAACCTCAAAACCCCGTCTCAAGCTCAAAATTCTGCTTCACTTTTTCAGAATTTTCTCTCTTGTTTATAGAAATTCATGTCTGAATATTAAATTTTTAAATAAATTATACCCATTTTGAAGGATCTGATTCTGAAGTTTTTACACAAATTTCAAACATTTAGGGCTTCCAAACTGAAGATTCATCATTTGAAATTCATATTTCAATTCGGTTTCAGATTTTAATACAGATTAAAAATAAATAATTTAAATATAGTACCTAACCTAATAATAATCTTAACTACAGAACTTTGATAATAGATTCATGAACGAGGGCTCTAAAACTTAGCTCATGAATTTCTGATCCGGAATTAAAATTCGGAAATCGTATTTTTTTTGTACATTTCAGAAATCGTAAAGAAATTCGGATACAGATTCAAAGCTCAATATTTCAATTCTAGTTCAGAGTTCCGATTCAAAATGCAAATTCAAAATTCAGAAAAAGATTTGACATGTAAATAAATTTCACAAGCAACATAAATTATTGCTGCTGCTGCTTGCAGCTGAAAATCACAAATAAATAGTAGAATTTGGGTTAATTTTCTATGTTTTGTTTTATGCAGAAAACCCTAACTTTTTTTTTATTTTCGAAATCATCCACAAGATTATCATTATGGAAATGATTCTTTATGAAAAATTTTGCTTTTAAAGAAACGTGTACCTGATCTTCATCTAAAAAAATCTGTACAAATTCTATATTTTCCGATGTATTGTTTAACATTATTAACACATTAAAGACTGCGAAAAATCTAAACCTTCAGACACCAAAATTCGGCATTTTATATTTCAGGAACCATAGACAAAATTTTGCTAATTTAATACACTTGATTCGGTAATTTGTGTATAGTTTTTAGAATGAGGTTTTATTATTAGACTCATAACATTTGAATTATGCTTTGTAATAGATCATACTAGCGGCAAGTGAAAAATGAGATATTTTGTATTTTATCCGCATTGTGTTAATATTTTTTAACCCAAATTTCTAAATAAAATCATTTATTTGATTCAAGCAAATTGTAATTGTATTTTTTTCTCGTTGAAAATTTGATATATGTATTTTCATCAAATTTAAAATCTCTGAATTTGCAAAAGAGTTCTTTTATTATGCTCAAATCAACTCAGTTTGACCTACCGGACTCTGGGACAAATTTAAATATTCTAACCATCAAAGAAAGCGAATTTAGCTCACTTTTATGGTTTTGGACCAATCTTTAAAGTCACGATTAAAAACGATAAAATTTTATGTAAGAGTACATATAAATGGATAACTATAAAGATAAAAACATAATTTATTTTAATTTTTATTTGTATTCGTGCATTGTTGGGCAAAAATTATATTGATATGAGGATATTCAGAGTACAGTGAAACCCCGATTTTGTCACGTACCGATTATGTCTGCTCCCTCTTTTGTCTACCCCCGATTTTGTAACCTTTTTTGACCCGATTTTGTCACCTTATTTTATTCAATGTAAAAAACACCAGATTTAAACCTTCTCCTTTTTGGTTGATTATTAATTGATTTCGCGTTCATTCTTAAAGAACATCGCTATACATGATGACATCGATAGTGATAGTGAAGATGACTTATGAATGACACAAAGAAAAGATGTCCGATTTTTTACAAATGTTTGGCAAGTTTTTATATCCTATTTAAACAGTATTAAAGTTGGTAAACACAATCAAAATAATTAATAAAACGATACTACAAAATATTGATATGATTAACAAGCTTATTAAAAATTAATGGGTTTTCTTCAAAGCAATTTCCCTAATACGCCGCAAGAGGATGACGTCATTTATCGAGAGATCTGAAGCATCAGCCCAATCATTTATGTTGTCCAGCATCCGTACAGCTTCAATATCAGTTATTATTTCTGGAGAATTACACGAATCATTTGGGGTCGATGCTGCTGATTCTGAGTCTAATAATACTTCCGAAATGTTTAATCTTTCGAGGTCGTCGTCCATTCCTGACTGATCATCCAACGTCATACTCAGAACTTCTTCATCTGTTAACGCTTTGCTAGCATATCTCTCCTCCATGTCACGTGGCAAAATTGTATCATCGCTACTTTTTTCATTCACCAAATTAGCAAAGGGAACTTCGCCTTCGTGTACAAGCTTTTCTTCAAAAATCGCTCCAATTTTTTCCACTTTGCCGTGTGGTGGCGGCCTTCAGAGTACTACCACTGGGATACTGGTCCACGTCGTAAAAGGCGACTTATCCAGTACTTCCCATATGCGTTAGTCATTCTTCAAATGCGACTTTCACATTAAGAGGAGGAAACTTTGCTTGGTTGAATCATAGCTGTCACATAAATAAAACAGTAATCAAGCCATCATCGCTTTTGAGTTCATCATTCATTTGATGTGCAGAACAATCATCCAGTAACAAAAAAGCAGAGAGCAAAATCCCGATCTATTCAACGCATGCAGATAACTTTTGTACCATCTTCAATCTAAATATGCAGAAGTAATGTTCCCTCAGTTGTTGATTCTGATTTTTTATTGATTTGAACAAATTGTTCGGAACAATATATTTTTTATAAAATACCCTAGTTTTTTTTAATTTGGTCATTGGGATTTTAGCAACTGGGGATCATTCATTCTTTTTGATAATACCGGTTGATTCAAAGTGTTTTAAGAAAATTTAATAATATTTTGATGAAAAAAGAGACTCAACCTATTAATTATCAACAAATAGCATACAAAAAATAACCCCTACATTATTTTAAATTAAGCAGTTATTATGTTTTCTGATTAATTTCATCAGGATTATTAAAAAAAATGTTTTCAAAAAATTACCTGATTTTATCACTGTCCCCAATTTGTCACCCTAAAATGCATCAAGGGAGTGACAAAATCGGGTATTCACTGTAATTGTTATAAGTTTTCATTATTCTTTTCATATTTCATATTTTTCAAAAAACAACTGATTTTGTTCAGTGAAATTCAAGGGGAGCATTGCGCAGATTATATTGTAGACTGATTTGCAACTGAACCTAATTTTTCTAATTTCCTTTGAGGGTAAAAAAAACCCGAATCTTTGAGCGCGTTGAGGCACGTTAAAATCAAGTCCGATTGAGCTGAAATTTTACACAGGTCAATTTTTTAGGCCAATCTACAAAATATATGTGACCGGTTTTCAAAGTTCGACATGACCCATTTGACTACCACCCTAATGCACACAGCCTACTGTCGAATTCATGTACCGAAATTTAAATTAATACTAAATACCTACATATTATGCTATCCGCTAGCTTTAAAATAAAGTTGTTTCGGTGAAAATCTGGACCACCCATTCTCTAAACCTTTTGAAGTTTTCACTATATATTTAAGATATAGATATGGTTTAAACTTCGAAAGGTTCAGGTCTAAATAATAGCACCTGATCTTCAAATATCTAATACCTAAAATAAAAACAATTGTAATTGTCTAAAAGTTTAGCTGTTTTTTCAAAGATTGAATGAAATTAAGATATGTAAAAATTTGATCTTTCAATAACTCAACACATTGCCAATTATGTATAAGAGGTTACACCCAATTTAAATAAATATAAAAATAAATTTTTTTGACAAGATATAGGTTTCATACGAGTTTTAAAGTCTTAAAGTCTCACGATCCAACCCTGCTGCTGGTTAGCCTTACATACCCAGATCTGTCGAATTGTAGACCTGATCCGATGGAGTACAGATCAACTGGGAGGAGGGCCTTCCCCGTGTCGACCACTCTGCTATCTGGACCCGAGCACAAGTTCGCTGGCTCCAACCTGTTCAGGTCCAGCCAGTCCAGTACTCGCAGCTAGAGGCGTCTCATCATAAACCTGAACCGGCTTCTCGATCGGACGGACGAGACGGCAGCAACAATCTAGCAACTAACATGAACGATGAACGTACATTTCCGACCGTCCAAAAGCGATAAGTATGGATAAATCACTGCTCATCATGGCCAAGTGCCCAAGTGGCCATATGTTCACGATCATGTACCCATCTTGTCCGATCCGGTGGGGACCCCAACTCAAAACATCGATATTGTATGGGTACCGTCCGATAGTTTATATTTTATTTTTCCCGACTTGTTTTCTTGGTTGGTTGTTGGTCAGCAGTGAGTTGCTCGCATGTTTATCGCTCGGACCCCAAGGAGGGTGGCCTGTCTGCTAGCCTTCATGCTGCTTTTAGTTCGAACGTTCGTTCAAGTCTCTCTTTCAGGTTGCTTGAAGTTATCGGTGCGATACGGAATTTTCTGTTCCCACGCCCTGCCATATCTACTTAGTTGGTACAAAATGCTCTCTAATGGCTCGGCTGCAAAACGAGGAAGGAGGGGCGGAGTTTTTCCCTCAACATTGCAGCTCAACATGGAAATATCGAAGGAGAAAACATATATTTTTGCAATGGCAGCGCGAAGAGAAGTTTTGTTGTTGTCTTGTTTCGATTCATTTTTATTTTGTACCTTCCACCCTGCTCCAGTATAGTTATAGTTTCACAGGCTTCAAGCAGGGACACACAAAACATTCAATGAACGCGAAAACGAATTGGCAAATTGGAAGAAAAATGTCAAACAATTTGTTCCAATTAGTCAATGCTGAAAGCCATAGCACATAGCTCGGCAGCATGGCGAGCAAACACTATCCGACTAATGCCGAGCAACACCGGTAAATAATTAACAGTGAAAGTGTTGAGGGTTTCCCTTTTTGGCCCAACCAAAGTTGAAGGTGTTTAGAATCGGCTCTGGTTGAATTATCACTTTCTTCATTTTTTGAAAGATTTGACAATTTAGCACGCATAAAGAGTGAATGACGGTTGTCGAGATCTAGAGAAAGGGACGTTGAACTTTTGAATTGTTAGTTCGTTTCAATTGCTCACGGACATTATCTGGGCCATGTATGTGGCATTTCTTAAATGACAAAAATGACAAAAATGATAAAAGAATAAAATTTCAAAAATCATAGAAAAAAATAACAAATGGAATATTATTTTTAAAGTGACAAAATTATACAAATAATAAAGATTACAAAAATGTCAAAAATAACAGGAATGAAAAAAATTACAACAATGATCCAAATTACAATAACTTAAAAAACAAAAATAAAACATAAAACAAATCACATATCCTGCAGAATAGACACAATTAAGACTTCGTAATGTTTTGTCAATTTTGTGACATGTACACAGCAAAAAACAATTAACTGTGGGCGATGTAATATTAGGAGATGTAAGCCAATCTGTGTATTATTTTTTATTTTGGTCAAATATTACATCCAAACGATGTACACAATTCGAACGCATCATGCAGGGTAATATTTTAACCTTTGCTTTGTAGTATAACATCAAGTAGTCTATGATTATTCTAAATCACATTGTAAATTTTGTTCGTATCGGAAAAGATCGTGAATCTCAGTAGGATTTTTTGTGCTGGTAAGTCGTGCCAATATTTACAATACATCTAAGCAAAACTAAAGGTGAATTGCGAAATTGCATAACCAATGGCGAAAGGGACAGAGCATTGCCAAGTCTCGATTTGCGTGCGAAAAGCTGGAAGAATAACGCGAGATCATTCAAATCACAGAAGAACGAAACAAGGCTGAACGTGGAATGCCCAAATATCTTGGCAGTTTCTGTTCAAGTAAGGCAGTTCATGATCAAATATGTGAAACATTTCAAAAGGATTCTGGTTGGCTTCCCGCTGCAGGCTTGACTGACTATCCTTCTAATATCTTATCAAAAAAGCTTCCCGTATTCAAACAGTCCAAAAAAAGAAGTAATGTTTCAAAGAAAAAGTTGACAAGAAAAAATTTTTTAAATACTGACTAAAAAAATTACTACAATGTATTTTGTGATTCTCTGTTTATAAATGATGGAGTTTATTATTTTGTTAAAGAAATAAAATCATCTCTTTAAATTTTATTGCTATGTTTTAATCTGATTTAATTTTCCAATCCCATTTTACACATAAAAGTCCCGGTCTAAACCGATTCCTAGTTGAATTCTTACGTCGCATAATACAGTGAGCGAAATAAGAATAGCACCACTATGTGTATTGCTTGTTAAAATATGAATGCTTGAAAAATACGAAAATTTTCTTCCACAGTTTGTTCTGAATTGCTTAACGGATGAATCAAGCATAAGTTTACTTCTTTTGGACGTAGCAATTGGCGTTGAGGACCAAAAATGTGAAAAAAGGTGCGAAATAAGAATAGCACCACTTGAGGTTTTCAACAAAAACAAGATTATTTGTCAAAATTTACTGTGTAAAAGTGAATAATAAAGCTTCTACGAATTATTCGAATAGATAACTGCATTTTAAGGAGTTTTCCAGAATTCCAAAGGTTTTCAAAGGTTTTAAAAGGGGGTTTTAAGAGATGCTCCTCTAGCGTTAAGGAACTTGATATTTGAGCTGTAATTCTTTATCAAACTACTTACTTTCTTCATTAAAATGACGTGAAATGATGAAACAAACATTCGGGATTATTTTTGAATCAGAAAAAAATAGGTTGGAAATCAAAAACTTTGATTTTGTTCTGTAAACCACACTTTTTCCAGTTTCAAGTCGTAGATGGCAGCACTATCTTGCAGTTAAAGCCAAATTTAGTCTCAATTTTGTTTTTAAAGGTTTATTTAGGACCATATTCATCATTTTGAGGTATTTTACCACCACAGTTTTGTGGAAGTTTACGCTGCAGAAAGCTTTTCCGGATTTGCAAAAGAATCATCAGCACAAAAATGTAGGGGAGGAGCGGGCTATATGCGCCTATTAAGCAGAACACTGATTTAATCAAATATCACGTCGAATATGTGTACAAAAACTATATACACGTGTGCAGGCATCTGTTTTCTATACAATGGAGTAATTTTTATGTTAAAATTTTCTTCTGTTTCCAAGAGAACGATTTTATTGTAAGTGTTGTCTAAAATGCCGAACCTCAAACTGTGCGGGCTAAATGCGCCTATTTATGTTTTGAACAAAATTTCTGTTTTTTGGGCAATATTTCCGTATAATTTCATTGCAACTGCTAGAAAGTAATAATTTCCGTACGACAAAGCTGAAGTTTTATAAAAATCTATGTATATTATAATTTTGTGGAATAAAACAAAAGTTAGGGTTGCCATACTATGGAGGCAGTTCATCCATTAGAAAAACTTTATCAAATCTGTCTTTAGATCTTCAATTCATTCTTAAGATGTCATTCAGAGCTTAGATTTGAAGGTTCAGTGATAAAAATCATTTATTTATTCTATTTAACCTGTTATTTTAGGATGGAGGCATTTTACAAACATGATGGGGGCATACAAAAACACTCTTTTATTCCACTAAATTATCATTATTAAACGTCCACAAAAGCTGAAATATGTTTAATTTCTTAAGTTCATTTGAGTAAGAAACAAAAACCATCCTAGTTTTTGTTTTAAACCTCTTTACGTATAATTTTTAAAAGTCGAAATATTACATCAAAATGTATCAAAACCTTGTATGATTTTTTAAATTTTTTTGAGTTTATAAATTCATAAAATTCTTTCTTGCCTTATGTTCTAAGCGTATCACCCTCAAAATGCATTGGTCAGATAAGCTGTCTAGTCAGCCATTTCGCCAAACAGCCGTAGGGTCATTTAACCCGATAGGCCCATTTAGGAAACCTTTCCCCTACAACCGAAAAAATTCCTGCTCATCTAAATTTCCGATTCAATTGCAAATCATACCTTTAATACTGCTAGCCGTCTTCTTCAGCAAGCTCCATCGCAAAGTATAACTTTATTCTGATTATCGGTCCAAAAAATTCACTTTTAGTGACCTTGATGGAATTCTAATTTTTTTGGATTTAGTGATCTTAGAATTTCCAAAGCGTTCACACGGTACATGTATTTATTTCTTGACCAAAATAATCCAGCACTCCCTAATTAATCCCGGATATGCGAAAATGGGCATGCATTTGGTTAAATGGCAAGAGAGTGCTGTTATCTATGACTCAAAACTAGAGAAATAGTGTTTGACTCTTAAAAAATATTAGTATTTTTGAATTCCAACCTGCTTTTTGGATTCAAACCAGCCTCAAATCTATGTTTCATCATTTTGCATCATACTTATGAATGTTGATGAAGAAATCAAGCAGTTTGATATAGTTTTAAGGCTCATATATCAAATTCCTTAACGCTAGAGGAGCATCTCTTAAAACCCTGTTTAAGGGGGGGGGGGGTTTGAACACTTTCAAAAAATCGATTTTTTTTATTTTTCTATTTTCTTATTGTAAAACATTTCAAGAATGTTGTGTCAAATTTTCAAGTCAATTGAAGCAAAACTGTAGAAATTATAGGCCTTTATCTCCTCCTATCTAATACTGCAAGAAAGCAAGAGCAGAAAGTTCAAACGCGTTTTTCTCGAAAGCACATTTTTAAAGTCCGTGGACATCGTCATTTAAAAACTACTTATCCGATTCTTTTCAAATTAGGAACATATTTTCTACATATAAATTACCAGACCCCAACGTTTTTCTTTTTTTTTTACTTTGGGGAGATTTTACAGATAAAATGTGCCGGATTTTTTCGTGAAAAATCGTAGTTTTTACTTCAAACAGCCACAAAAATTTCATAAATTTTTTTTTAAATTAAATAAAAACGTTGGGGTCCAGAAAAACATCTATCAAAAATATTTTGCTCTGATTTTTTGATTTCAGATGATTCTGTGCTGAGATACAGTGTCCACCGCAAATCCTATTTTCTAAAAGGCACCCTCGAAAGTGCTCCGTCACCGGCTCATTTTTCAATATTTTTCTACGAAAAAATTACTAAATTTTTTTTTTTTAAGGTTTATTTATGACCCTTTACCACCTTGTGGCATTCGTGTCTTAGAAAAAAAAAAAAAAAAAAAAAAAAAAAAAAAAAAAAAAAATTACTAAATGTTCTTTTAACAATGCTTTGTGTAATGCAGAAAATTTGAATACATTTGTTTGAACGATAGCTCTAGAAAAAAAATCGTGAAAATGGTGTTTTTTTACCCGTTAGACCCTACCCCCTCCCCCTTAATAACTTTGAAAAACTTTGGAATTCTGGAAAACTCCTTAAAATGCAGTTATCTATTCAAATAATTAGTAGAAGCATTATTATTCACTTTTACACAGTAAATTTTGACAAATAATCTTGTTTTTGTTGAAAAACTCAAGTGGTTCTATTCTTATTTCGCACCCTTTTTTCACATTTTTGGTCCTCAACGCCAATTGCTACGTCCAAAAGAAGTAAACTTATGCTTGATTTATCCGTTAAGCAATACAGAACAAACTGTGGAAGAAAATTTTCGTATTTTTCAAGTATACCGTACCGTGGTTGAATTAAAAGGAATCTTTCGATTGCTTTGATTCAGTTGAATCATTCAACCAAGTAGGCTCACAAACACAACAGAGCAAGTATTCATATTTTAACAAGCAAAACACATAGTGGTGCTATTCTTATTTCGCTCACTGTATTAAAGAAAACGAACTTGTAAGAAATTTAGCCAAATTTAGAAAAAAAAAAAAAAAAAAAAGAAAGAAACGGCAACGTTATCTTTGTGCTCGAGTTCATCTACTGCGATACATACTTTTTGAGTGTTTTCCAGAGCAGACATTTTTCAAGCATCATAGTTGACATGGTTGCTGATTTTCCTTCATCGTCACGTTTCAAATCTCATTTGACTACTAGTCAAGCTTCAAGGGACTGGAAAAGCTTGACTATCGTCATGGATTTCTGTTCACGTGACGGATGTTATTTTTCAAACGACGGTCGTCAAGCAAGTTGACGGCGTCGGTTCAAAGCATTTTATGTATGATTCGAAAAATATTGTGTATTTGGATTGCTTGTTGGGCGATTTGCCAGTGTCAAAAACAAATAAAATTCGGATTCAAAAAATACTACCAATTGCGGAATTACAATATTGTTAAGGAATTTTTAGATAGATAATTATGAAAGGCAATTTTTTTGCGCATAGTCGATATTGTCCTTCTAGTCCCTAGCGAATTCTCATCGGTCGTGACAGTTGATGTTATGTTCGAAAATGTCCCGATCCCGAACTATCCTGGACTGATCTTCAAAAACTTAAACGATGATCGTTGTTTTCAGATTTTTTTTCAGCCACGAACATAAAGAAACTTGTGTTTTTCGGCGTTGTCTTAAGATATTTTTTTTATCTGAACATTATTCCGTCACAGTCAAAAAGACGACGACGGGCTGAAGGCGACTATGATTATTCCGACGCTTCATTTGACTGAAGGTTGAGGCGAGATTGTTTGCTTGGTTACTCATTTGAAGGCGTCTGTTATGAATGCGACTGCTTTAACTTTTTCACAGTCACAGTTTTAGGACAGATGACGGTGAATTTTGTATGCTCTGGTTTTAACATCAAAATCGTGTAGTAGCTTCGTACACCAAAATAATTATTATTATTATTTATTTGAGACCTTTTAACCACCCGGGTTATTCGGGTTTACACCAAAATAATGTTATATTAAATACCTTTAGCGACTCAAGTTAAGTGCACGTTTTTTATGTAATATAAAGTCTGCTTCATTTAATATTGGAACAAATTCTTTTGCTCATTGTGGCGCTCCTAGTGGACGGATTTGGAAACTTTTTTCACCCACGTGTCGGGAAATTCATTACCTTTCACCATGTATTTATGTCATAACACCAAACGATAGCATTTTGTAAACAACCGCCATTGAAGCCGAACGGAGAGAACAAATTGTGCACAGTTTTCTTGAAAATCCATTGTTGTTGGCATCGAAGCTAGCTAAACAGCATAAAATGCCCAGAAATATCGTATGGCGTGTTATCAAGCAGTACAAGGAAACATTGACGACGGCTCGGAAGCCGCATTCGAAGCGTCGGAGTGGAACTGTCGACCGGAAACTGCGTGGGAAAGTCATCAAGGCCGTCAAGAGGAATCCCAATCTTTCAGACCGCGATTTGGCCAATAAGTTCCAGGCCGCTCACAGTACGGTGCGACGAATTCGTCTCCGGGAAGGAATAAGGTCATTCCGAGCCAGCAAACAGCCAAATCGGACGCTGAAGCAGAACAATGTGGCCAGAATCCGTGCTCGAAAGCTGTACGACCAAGTGCTGACCAAGTTCGACGGATGTAAAGTCTGCTTCATTTAATATTGGAACACAAATAATTGCGTGTAGTTCAGTCATTTATTAACGAATTCATAATTTGTTTTTCATACAAATGTAGCATTTTCTTTACTCTTTCATAAAAAAAAATTAAAAAAATTATTCATTGCTGTTTCGAAGAAATTCTCGTACTCATACTCGTAAGAAAACTGTGCACAATTTGATCTCTCCGTTCGGCTTCCATGGCGGTTGTTTACAAAATGCTATCGTTTGGTGTTATGGCATAAATACATGGTGAAAGGTAATGAATTTCCCGACACGTGGGTGAAAAAAGTTTCCAAATCCGTCTACTAGGAGCGCCACAATGAGCAAAAGAATTTGTTCCAATATTAAATGAAGCAGACTTTAGCAACACTTTTTTTGCTGTGTAGAGTCAAGGAAAAAATTCTTGTTTATAGAGGTTTTGTGCTGTTAAAATCCCGGTCACGGCAAATATAGTTCATTTTCTGTGGGTTGGTGGTTTAAGCATTTGTAAGGTGCTATTTAGCCATCATATCACTGGAAAATGTACGTTTAGTGTTAAGTGAAAGGAATCTCTTCGTGGAAACATCATGTTTCATAGAGATACTGTATGTGTTTGTTTTCGTTTTCTTTTCTAGTAACAATATTTTTGACACTAAGTTTCGCAGCGACCAACGAAACATTTCAGGAAACTCCATGATCTTGACCTTCACTGCCACATTCGGTATGCCGTTGGGAACTAGAGCTTTCTTCCGTTTTAGAGACTTAGTGATGTTGCAAAGTTCTACACCGTGTTCCGCTTCTCCTCCCCCTTATTTCAATCAAAAAAGGGAATGGTTAGTAGTTTCTAACGTTGTGCTGTCTAGATACCTCATTGGTAATCTCCTTCAGTTTTTGGACACTTTTCAGGTGGTTTTGGAACATGGCGGTAAGCTATTCTGAACGTATTTGGGCTGCAAAAAAACCGGGCATTTTTACTCAAAAACCTGTTAATATTCCGTCATCGGATTTCAACATCTTAAACTCAAAAACCGGGCAATATCTGGGCAAATCCTATCAAAATCCATGAGTTTCCCATAAAAGTTGAAGAGAAAAGATGAAAGATAAACAATTTTAATTACTGTCCAGACGTTTCGGCTATTTGCTGTAGCCTTCTCTCTTCTGTAATTTTATTGTGAATTTAGTAAAATTGTCATTTTGTTAGTTTTTTTGCAAATTTTCACAGCGTTATCCTACAAAAGTGGAGGCCATATACATACATAAATTTCCTTTCTTTCTTAAGCAATGAAAATTACACCAATTGAGGGTTATCCGACACCTTATTTGTACCTATCGGAAAAATGCAAGAAAGCGCAAGATTTAGCTCTCATAGCCTTGAAATCGTTGCCAGCGACAATATTTCCCAGTTCTCTCGTTGTTAAATATTGCTCAATTTCCATCTGATTTTTAGCCATCTGAATGCACTGCTGGTTGCAGAGAGAACATGACGATGAAGCCAGCGCGGGAGAAAAATCATTTTAAAATTTACAATCATGGCGGACTTTCTATCACATCCGATTTAAACTGACTTCAGACCATGGAGTTGGAATTGCGATTCACAACACCATTGTAAACGACTTAAGTTATCATTTCTGATACGATTTCATGTTTGCTGGGAAGCCTTCTAAAGCTCTCTGGACCAAAGTTCTATTTTGAGCACGGCTTAAGGATCCGGAGCTGAGTGGTTTGAAGCAGTGGTCTTGAAGTTACACTCAACAAACACCACGGGGGTGCTTCCAGGGACGCAGGTTTGATGTTTTTCATTCCGAAAGCCGGAAAATATGTGAAGAAAATTTATTTGCTGTAGAATGCTTCTACTGACCCATCGAGAGCAACTGGGGTAGAGAAATGGCGAAGTTGTGAAAATCTTAGAGTTGGTGAAGAAAGCGTCGAAAGCTTGTTTTACTTACTAAAAAAATGTTTGGAGGTCAAAGGAAGATATTTTGAGCTATTTTTAAAGAAAATTAAACTCACTAGATAATTTAAGATAAATTAGATAAATTTAGAGGATGAATTTACATTTCGGAATCTCACAACTAGTGTAAAGATTGCCACAACACAAAAGCCCTAGCTAACATTTTTCACTAACTATTTGATTGCTTTTCACCTTCCATTTTTATTTCTGTCTCGAATCCATTCCACGGTGACGTCACAAAATTTTGTGAATACGTTTTTTTTAGTAAATTGTGTATAAAACTACAAAGCCAAAAGATTTATCAATAGATCCAAAATTTAAATCACTACATTTTGATATTAAAAGTTTACTTGTCGATCGAATAGAAATTGATGTGAATGATTGAAATCGTGACGTCACAACGCGCCCCCAACTTTTTGTTCTGAAAATTTGACATTTCCAACGAAATCAGTTATGATTAAAAATTATGTTTGAAATATTACTTTCAACCCTCTACAGCGTGGACTTTGCATACGTTGAAAAAATATATTTGTCAATGGAAATAACTTTATAGACAGCAATTTATGCCAAAAAAAAACCAAATTGTTTTTTCATTAATTTTAATTTTTTAAATATTGTAAGAAATGAGATTTTTTTTTTTAAAAAATTTCTAAGGTTTTATAATTGGTACATTGATATTTTGATGCATTAAAATTGGTTGTAATTTTTAACAATAGTGAATTAAGCTAAAGCATTTGAAAAAATAATTGAGAACATGTATGGGCTCGTACGTATGCAGAAGAGGGTTAAAACAGTGTAATTTTTTTTTGTATGTAACAAAAAATAAGTCCTGCAGAAATGCTGGTTGGTCGCCTGGAATGGTTCCCAACGAGGAATGTTCGATCTTCAGGAAATCCATAATAGATACAGATGGACGGTTGTAGGATCGATCCGCCTAAAAATCGAAGCTTGAGAATCGATCTTATCCATTTTAGGATCAAAGAGAACTTTTTGCTACAAAAAGGACAAAATAAAGAAATCGAAGTTTCAAAGATACATTAATCTTCTATCTTAGGTAGTAATCAATGCTTATAAACGCTTTAATTTAGGTGCAGAATATATTGCAAAACTTCAGACGAAAATTCCAAACAAAGTAAAAACTAATTTTAATTAATAAAATCGATTAAATGCCACAAGAAATGGCACTCTTTGACATTGAATCAATAATTACAAATAGGATCTAAATAACTCGGCACAGCAAAAAAAATAATCCAACGATCGAAAGATCGAATCGAAAATGAATCGTTCTATTCGATTTTTTTCATCCCGAAGGATCGATCCAAGAAATCGAAAATTTGAGTTGAAAAGATCGATCTTTAAATTTTTATTTAAATCAATCCAAGATCGACCAATCCTAGCTCTTAAAATTTTATTTTGAATTTCATAATTTGCTGAAATGCAAAAAATTATCAAGACAATATAAAAAAAATTTAAAAAAAAAGAAAAAAAATACACACTCAAAAATTGACTCAGATCGAATGAGTATGCTTGGGTAATAACATTTCAGGCAAGAGACGAACCAGCCAAAGCCTGAAAGTCTCTCTAATAAAGACAAAAAAAAACAAGAAAACATTTCAGGATTTATAACCGGCTACAACGCCATGGCATGTTTAAGTTTCACAAAAGGTCTGAAGAGTTTTATAAATCAATCGGTGTTATTTGGGTTAAACTGATAAAAGATAAATCGGGGAACGTTCCACTTTTTGGATAATTGTTTATATTGAAACATTTTTTTAAGGAGGATAAGAGTCTCGTTTGCTCTTGCCGGCAAATGCTCGTGTGCACCTTACATATATTTGAAGCCAATAAAATAAAGCGCCTAAAAAAATGATAATTGTCAATTGTTGCCAATTTTTATCGTAAGTTGCCAATTGGGTTTTTTGAAGTTTTAAATATTTTCAGGATCAAAGGAAAATCATGTATTTTGTTTCCAAACTTGGCGGAGTTTCAAGACCCACACCAATCATATCGTCAATACTGTTTCCAGATCATTCACACAATGATAATTTAAATCAAAAGTTATAATCCAGTTTATGATTTGGCAAAAAAAAATTATTTCAATTGATTAAGACAGAAAGAAAGAATTGTATCAACTGCATACATAAGAGAACAGCTACTTTGGTGCCTATTGTTTAATGACTCTTAACGACCATTTTTAAGAAAATTGAATTGAAAACTATATAGGGTGATTTGCCAATAGTTGTCCCCTAACCCATCGCTGCACAACATGACTTAAATTGTCAATATTTCAGCTGTTATTCAACTTATTTTCCTCAAAAATAATACTGAATCATTTAATTCGGAATGTTTTCTGATGAAATGAGGCTTTTGAGATATTTTCTGCTGATAAATGTGCTATTTGTTAACAAAAAGCTTAACATTTCTTCTACGGTAAATAAGGTTTTACGTCAGAGAAAAACATTTTTAGTATCAGTTTTCTATACGAAACGTTTGTTGGACAATTTTAACACAATGATTTTGAAAAAAAAAAATTATGATCCATACTTAACCAGAAAAAATGTTGGATCGTGCAACAATTGGTCCGCTCAATCTCCTCCTACCTATTGTTGTACATAGGGTAACGGACTTATTTTGGACCAGGGGACCTATTTTGGACCACCTTGCTTAGCTCTCTTATAAAGCAACAAGTAATGAAAAATCTTAGTGCATTACATTAAGTGCCCGAGCTTTAACTATATCTGTTAAAAAAAATCATGATTAGTTGCTTTATAAGAGAGCTAGACAAGGTGGTCTAAAATAGGTCCTCTGGTCCAAAATAAGTCCGTTACCCTAATATAAATATAAATTTCAAATTTATAAATTCGTTTGCCTCCAAAATCTTTGTTAAGTTGTTTTAACAGCCAAAAATAGCAATAAAAATTTTGGAAACGATTGATTAAGCCCTGAATTATGACAACGTGTTTTGAATGAGAAAGGAGGCTTGTACGGAAAAATCCAAATTTTCATTTAAAAACCATCAGAGATGTACCGAAAGTTCAAAAAACATAATTTTGGATTTTTAAAATATTTCTTGGTAACTAAACCTAATTTGTTCCTTAGAAATGATATTCGTGGTCAAACAAAAAATTCAAAAAATGGTAAATATTTTTTAATTTGAAGGCTCCAGGAAGCAAATCCTGCAATTTTACAATACTTTTCAATTGATTCCGATTTTTATTTTGAAATGGTTATAACTTTTTTGATGAAATACTTTGCTTTCTCTCATGTTGCCAAAAAATTAAGCTAAAGAATTTGCAAAACCAATAATTTAAAACAAACTTAATTTCAAACTTATTTGAATTTCATACAAAATTGAATACGTTCATTGACTACATGCAACTGAAACAACTCGAATTGTCTATTGATATGATATGTTTTTATTTCTGAATTAGTAGATATTTACATTTAACTAGTAATTTTAGTAATTTCTGTACTCCAATTATATTTTTTCCATTCAGAATTTTCATATTTTTTGCACACAATGTTGATTTTTGATAATTAATTCAATAATTCAAAGACACTTTATATTTCCATAAGTTTATTTTTTCTAACGTCAAATCTAAAAATTGAAGTTTTAAAATTATTAACTCGTTGAAAAAACATATGTAAAAATGAAAGTCAGGCAACTTGCATTGTCTGAAAAGTGTCAAAGTCACCTCAACTGCATTGGCTTTGAGAAACTACTTTTTTAACAGATTTATTTTGAAATCTTTTATCCCGATCATTAACTAAACATTTTATGCAAAGAATCTATTTTTTTTCTGGAAAAACCTGTTTCTCAAATTTCGAGATGACAAATCTAAAAGTGTTGTATTCCATGTCAACAGCAAACCCCTTTATATCGTTAATAATATTGTCAAAATATTGTACAGTAGGAAAACAACGATCCTTAATCCAAAAAAAATCGAAGTCGAAGGTTGGAAGACCCGAAATAATAATTATCTGATGTACAATTTTCTCAGAAATTCGAATCTGCCTTTGAATTGCCGTCAATGAAGACATCTAAGTGAAGCTTTAGTTCGCCCTGAACATCCAGAAAAATAAACAGTCATAGCTTTGTGAAACTTAATTTGATCCAAAATAGTTTTTCAACCGGAAAACTCTTGGGAAACATTTCTATGTTATGTGATTGTCTCCTGAAGATTAATGAAATGCTACTTAGGTTACATTAATTACAAATAAACCGGCTTACATGAAAAAGATATTTAAATTAATTAACATTTTAATAAAAAAAAATATATATCATGAGCATAAATCAGTCAATCAATCTGAAGCATTGTGTGGTGTGGTTGTGTCCATTTTTAAGTTTTATTATTTAAAAATCGATCGACTTCCAAGTCAGTTCTAAAGCAATTGTTTTATAAAATCACATATTCTTCATAAGGGTAAAGGGGGGGGCAAAACAGATCACGTTCTTTTATCTTTTCACCTGTAAATAGGCACTTAAAAATTAAGCATGAAATACCTATTATTTCATTCTATGGAATTTTAAAGATATAAAATTTTATGTTTGTAGGACACATAAAGAAATAAGCTCAAGACTCGGCAAATAAGGTCAAATTACACGCTACTCAAATGGCTTTGGTTAAATTAAAAGGTAGATTTGAGTTTCTGAGAAAACTTCACGTGTGATTAATGCTATTCCAGACACTCAAACCCGGCGGCTTTGTGTTTTTCTTTATTTTCTGTCCGAATTTTTCAATTGTGCATTGTACGATTTATATGGAATTCAATTTTTTGATTTTGATATCTGAAATTCATTTTGGTTTAAAATTTCTTTGAAATTCGGTCAAATGCCTGTATATTCGTAGAACTGTTAAAATACAAAATGAAAATTTATGTAACTTTTTTCAATAGTCAAAATTACTCGCAGTCATTAAGAAAGTTGTTCATTTAACTTAAACCTTCATTTTAAAAGCTTTTGAAACATTTTATAGTTTTTCCAAAAAAATTATGCAAAAATGTATCAAAACTTTTAATTGAGATAAAATCAGCTCTGAATTTTTTCAATCGATTTTATTTTTGTTGCCCTTTAACATCAGAATTGGAGAGTACATTTCATTATTTTTTATTTATTTCTTTAACACCATTTTAAAAAAAAATTGTGGATATTATGCCCTTCAAAGAAGAAAAAACAATTTTTCGTTTAATTCCTCCCCTCTTTGTTGAATATTTGCAAATGCAAATGATTAAATTTTCATGAAATTCTTAGACCACAATTCACAATGAGAAATAAATTTCAGGATTCTAATCACTATACTGAAGAATATAAAAAAATATATAAAAAAATATAATAAAATAACCTTGCAGTGCAATTATAACCTTGCACTGTGAAAAAGTACAGAAAAGTTTATTATTGAAAGTTTCTTAAAATCTTCTTCTATTCTATTAAAAAAGCTTTTTTTTTCAGTTATACTTCGCCATTTTCTGCATTTATTCTGGATTTATGTCTAACTATGTCTATAATATTCCCCATCACACTTTTTTTTTTATTTTCCCAATATTTCTTTTCTGGTTCCAATGTTCCAAACACTTTTATCCTGTATCGAAGAAGAAAAAGATACTTCCTCTAAACTGACTACTTCCCAAGCTTTCGATTTTAACTGTTCCCGTTTTGTCCCTATTTCGGGAAAGGTAGAGACCTACGGAACCTTTCCCCTTTTACTGATGATTTCGGCAGATTGGTACAGAGAGATCGTTGTAATCCCAAACATAATAGTTATGCACAGCTTCAGCTTTAGTATAGAGGTAGGCACCAAAGAACCGACCGGATCGATCGACCACAAATCAATGCTGCACAAGCATCTTTTGACCCAATGAATGACGGAGCCAGATGAATATGAGAGAGTGCTCGCAAACTTAATCGACGCCACCAAATCTTCCGAACAACAAACGACGAACCTCCAGTCCCGCAAGAGTTTTCGTCTTGTCGATTTTTATCTACCGGGGAATTAATCTTCAACCTTGATCTCTTCATGGGCGGCACGTGGAAGTAGGTCTCGGGCAACAATCGGGAAAAGCCCTAATCAATGTCTGTCTCTACGCGCAGGCATCACAATATGCCGATGTGTCTATTGAACAGACGCAAAACAAGGAAGAGATGGCTGTTTTTTAAAGGACAGTGGAAAAAGATGTTCCTTGAATATTGAATTTGAGGGATCGGAATTATTGTAGAAACTACAGAATGTATGCCTAATTGAGTAATATTTATAGTTGAAGGACATGGTTTCAAAATTCAAATTTGTATAATGTATTTGACAGTGAAAACTTGTGACGAGAAAAATTAAAAAAAATCAAAATGTACAACAATCCCACTGTCCCGCGGATTGCTGCCGCTGATGGGGTCTAACATTGTCGATTTCGTTAATGTACGATGTTCACTCTCGAGTTTCTGGGGGATGTCCGGTCAGTTCGTCCGGGTTGAAGTAGCAACAGGGAAAGGTGCCCTATAGATTGAAGCTAACCATGGCAAAGAGTAATGGCCATTCCGGAGGGCACCTCGGGCTCAATCATTGATGATGTTTTACGAGCAATAACGTTATTAATGTTTACAAACTTATGCTAATGGGTGGGCAGTAGGGAAGATCCAGAAGGGCATCTCCTCTTTTTTTTCTTATTTGGCCCATATCGATGCGTTTGGACTAAGAAGGTTGAGGTCATAAAATGCATGTTCCCCCCATCTTCTTGTTCACGGTGACGACAAATAGTGGCTTTTAAAAGGGTTCTCCTAAGCGTGCCCCCAAGTTTCGGTTCATTTTTGAGATAGAGTGGCTAGAAGAAGAAGGCATTCGGTGTCCTACAAAAAAACCTATTAATGATGTTTTAAGCCTCTTCTTGATGCGTGTTTGCGGAGATGTTGTACCAGAATTGAGGAGCTGTTTGAGTTGATCATTATGGATTCGAAAGATTTTCTTGTTGCCCATGATTGGATTTCGTCTTTGTGACTTTGTATTGAGAAATTGCTGGAATTGGATTTGCTTAGAAAGTTTTTCGGTCGTAAAATATGATCACAAAATGTACCTATATCATCTTTTTTTAATAATTGAATAACATACATCATCAGCCTTTGATTAGATATTCTTAAATAATTTCTAAAATTTGAATGTCACCTATGAATCTTGATAAGTGTTTCGAGGGCCAGAATAAATCACTTGATGATAGAAATTTCAATCAAAAACTTTCTCTCGTTGCACTTCCCTTGACGTTTGCCAGTAATTGACGGAAAAATTCAATTTAAAGAAATGGCCTGTTCCTGTCCATTTTTCTACAGCTAACCAAGGGAAGCTCTCGCTTTCGTGAAGAGTCACGGTCAAATATCTTTGACGGCACGTCTCTTACGCGACGGGATTGATCCTCCCTCCTTTCTGTTGTCAATATTATTTACTAGCTACCTCCCACAACACACAACAGATTGCATTCGACATTTGACGTTTGCCTCAATGGCGGTGCGGGAAAAAGGGAAAAAAAAGCAGCACTGGGCCAAGGCTAAACTGTGGTTGGTTAGCTACTTAGCTGGGTGAAATTGAACCGGCAGGTAATTGAACTAGTCATGAAAACAGAGAGAAAAGAAATCAGTTTGCGTGATTGTCAAGAATCTTGAAATTGGTATGACGTTGAGACTTCAAGGCATTTCCTTCCGATTGGACCGGTCCGATTTTTCTGTTTTCTGACTGAGAAAGGGTAAACTTTTCTGAATGCTGTTACTCGCAGAAAACTTCAATCATTAGCAATTAGAAATGGAAAGAAATAGGGTCCAATTATATTTGCACATTTTTAGCATGACATCGAAGAAACTGTTTTCGTTTTAAGTGACCTTAGAAATACAAATATATTTTTCTTATTTTTTTTTATGTGATTATTTCTTCTGCTTTCGAATGTCTTCAGTATCGATATTTTCAATATTTTTCAGCTGAGCTCCAATGTCTGAATCATGAAGATTTGTCGAAATTTCAATTCGGTCGAATTGTGAGAAAAAAAAGTTGTATGCTGTTTTCTACTAACTAATGTTTTATTTTTTTGAATAGGTTTTACCTAAATAAATAAGTACTCCTAGACAACGTTCAGAAAACGTTCGAAGTTATTAAAAAATCATTCCCTTCCACAAAACAATATTTAAAAGAAAACATTCGGCTTGTTTTGAATAAAAAAAAGTGAAAAAACACAGCTAGGCAACTCAAATTTGTATGTTTGCTAACAAGCTTACATTGACAATTGCCTGAAAGAAAGTTTTAAATAATTTTGTTAAAATACTTATAAATTGTTCCTATTCAAATCACGTATAGTTACTTATAATTCTTCAAAAAACAGTATGAATCTATTGATTTAAGCTGTTAATATATTTTACTAAGAATTCAATTTGGTTAAAACATTCCAAATAATAAAAATTCTGTGAAAGTGTCCATTTTTGTGAATTCCATCCATCCTGTTGAGGTTTAAATAATGTAAAATTTTTTACATTTTGTAAATCTTTCAATTTTGTATTTTTTTAATTACAGAATTTTTTTTCCATTTCTTGATCCTTGTCATGTTTGTAATTTTTGTGTCATTTTTGTATCATTTTTGCGTCATTTTTGTGTGAATATTGTATTTCTTTTTTGTATCATTTTTATGCCATTTTTTGTCATTTTTATTTCCATTTTTATGTCATTTTTGTGTCATTTTTGAGTAATTTTTGTGTCTTTTTTGTGTCATTTTTGTGTCATTTTTGTCATTATTGTCGTTTTTGTCATTTTTGTAATTTTTTGATATTTTCGTCAAATTTGTAATTTTTGCAATTTTGATAATTTAAGTTATTCTTGTAATTTTGTAATTTTTGTATTTTCTGCCATTTTTGTATTTCTTGTAATTTTTGTAATTTTTGTCATTTTTGTAATTTTTATAATTTTTGTAATTTTTGTAATTTTTTTAATTTTTAAATTTTAAAATTTTTTAATTTTTGTAATTTTTGTCATTTTTGTCATTTTTGTAATTTTTGTAATTTTTGAAATTTTGTAATTTTAGAAATTTTTGTTATTTTTGTAATTTTTGTAACTTTTGTAACTTTTGTATTTTTTTTTTAATTTCTGTATTTCTTTAATTTTTTGTACTTTTGTCATTTTTGTTATTTTTTGTCATTTTTGTCATTTTTGTCATTTTTGTCATTTTTGTCATTTTTGTCATTTTTGTCATTTTTGTCATTTTTGTCATTTTTGTCATTTTTGTCATTTTTGTCATTTTTGTCATTTTTGTCATTTTTGTCATTTTTGTCATTTTTGTCATTTTTGTCATTTTTGTCATTTTTGTCATTTTTGTCATTTTTGTCATTTTTGTCATTTTTGTCATTTTTGTCATTTTTGTCATTTTTGTCATTTTTGTCATTTTTGTCATTTTTGTCATTTTTGTCATTTTTGTCATTTTTGTCATTTTTGTCATTTTTGTCATTTTTGTCATTTTTGTCATTTTTGTCATTTTTGTCATTTTTGTCATTTTTGTCATTTTTGTCATTTTTGTCATTTTTGTCATTTTTGTCATTTTTGTCATTTTTGTCATTTTTGTCATTTTTGTCATTTTTGTCATTTTTGTCATTTTTGTCATTTTTGTCATTTTTGTCATTTATGTGATATTTGTCATTTTTGTCTTTTTTGTCATTTTTGTCATTTTTGTCATTTTGGTCATTTTTGTCATTTTTGTCATTTTTGTCATTTATGTCATTTTTGTAATTTTTGTAATTTTTAATTTTTGTAATTTTTGTAACTCTTGTAGTTTTTGTAATTTTTGTAATTTTTGTCATTTTTGTCATTTTTGTCATTTTTGTAACTCTTGTAATATTTGTAATTTTTGTCATTTTTGTCATTTTTTTAACTTTTGTAATTTTTGTAATTTTTTTAATTTCTGTATTTTTTGTATTTTTTGAATTTTTGTAATTTTTGTCATTTTTGTCATTTTTTTTTTTGTCATTTTTGTCATTTTTGTCATTTTTGTCGTTTTTGTCATTTTTGTCATTTTAGCAATTTTAGTAATTTTAGTAATTTTTGTCACTTTTGTCATTTTTGTCATTTTTGTCATTTTTGTCATTTTTGTTATTTTTGTCATTTTTGTCATTTTTGTCATTTTTGTCATTTTTGTCATTTTTGTCATTTTTGTCATTTTTGTCATTTTTGTCATTTTTGTCATTTTTGTCATTTTTGTCATTTTTGTCATTTTTGTAATTTTTGTCATTTTTGTCATTTTTGTCATTTTTGTCATTTTTGTCATTTTTGTCATTTTTGTCATTTTTGTCATTTTTGTCATTTTTGTCATTTTTGTCATTTTTGTCATTTTTGTCATTTTTGTCATTTTTGTCATTTTTGTCATTTTTGTCATTTTTGTCATTTTTGTCATTTTTGTCATTTTTGTCATTTTTGTCATTTTTGTCATTTTTGTCATTTTTGTCATTTTTGTCATTTTTGTCATTTTTGTCATTTTTGTCATTTTTGTCATTTTTGTCATTTTTGTCATTTTTGTCATTTTTGTCATTTTTGTCATTTTTGTCATTTTTGTCATTTTTGTCATTTTTGTCATTTTTGTCATTTTTGTCATTTTTGTCATTTTTGTCATTTTTGTCATTTTTGTCATTTTTGTCATTTTTGTCATTTTTGTCATTTTTGTCATTTTTGTCATTTTTGTCATTTTTGTCATTTTTGTCATTTTTGTCATTTTTGTCATTTTTGTCATTTTTGTCATTTTTGTCATTTTTGTCATTTTTGTCATTTTTGTCATTTTTGTCATTTTTGTCATTTTTGTCATTTTTGTCATTTTTGTCATTTTTGTCATTTTTGTCATTTTTGTCATTTTTGTCATTTTTGTCATTTTTGTCATTTTTGTCATTTTTGTCATTTTTGTCATTTTTGTCATATTTGTCATTTGTGTCATTTTATAAGGTGTTATGTGTAAATTTAAGTTATCTTTACCATGATAATCCAGATAAAATACAACTTAACTGAAAAGGGAACTCAGATATTTACAAACAACAAGTCAATAGCAAGATATCGGCACCAATCGCCAATTTCCATCGACTTAAAACTACTACAAGTCAGTGCATACGGAAAGCTTACTAGCCAATCGATCTGGACCCGACTAGGCCATAAAGTATTTGGCCAAGGGCTACGAAAAATTACTTACATTTCATCCAATCTCGAAGGTTATAAATCGCAAATTTTTGTCCAGTAACTTTCCTAGCAAAACTCCTAACGACCTCCATTTAACAACCATCATTGCAGTTAACTTGCTCGTTTTGAGCTAGCTAGCTTGCTAGCTAGAAGGGATTTTAGAAATCCGTTTACTACTTAGGTTTTAGTTAGAGCGTCATCGAACGACGACGCTGTGTCTTTCTTGGGGCCAGAAGCAACTGGACCATGACCGTGCGTTAGAGT
Organism: Uranotaenia lowii; assembly: GCF_029784155.1. NCBI lineage: Eukaryota > Metazoa > Arthropoda > Insecta > Diptera > Culicidae > Uranotaenia > Uranotaenia lowii. The sequence continues at coordinate 111,619,261 of NC_073692.1, forward strand.
CAAGACAGACAGAATCGCGATGAACGTGAATGGATGTGGTCCACTGAGCACGATCGATCGATATATCATTAGAGAAGATGCAAAATGGAAAGCACCCTTCTTTCTGAAGAAGAACCATTTGGAGCAGCTCAAGGGTAGGCTAAGCTATGCTAAAAGCGAGCCCTTGATGCTGATTCATCTTCTTGCTAAGTTATTGGGTGCGAGATGCGCACACCTTTCGCGCATCTTCTGGGTTCTGCGCTGGTGTCTAAAGATCTTACCGAGATATTTAGAAGGGAACGATTGAAATCGGTGATGCGTTCATTCTCTACAGAGGTTTCGCTTGAGCCGATTGAAACGTCAAATACCTCAAGAGAGAAGTAAGTTTAACAGCTTAATGCCGCAGACCACTTGGCATTTGAAGGTGCCTCTAATAGTTCAATTATGTTAGTCAAACTCTATAAAACTATTCCCAAGCTTAAAGATTTCGTTTCAAAACGATCTAAAAAAGACAGCAACTTTCGATGTCAATATTGCAATTCATTAGTTTTCTTATTTATCATTCCCGAAAAAATCCCCCAAAAAAGGTGAAAGGTAGCATTCATTCGACTGCCCGTAAATAAAACGTTCACCTCCAAAAGGAGACAACCGAATTTACGGTACTCATTCGAGCCAACCAAAACATCGACCGAGAACCAAATTGGCAAGGTAGGAGATAATGTTTTGCCCGGATCAAGACATGGTTCGCAGCCAAAATTACCCAAAGGGACCCAAAAAAAAATTTGCACCATAAAGGGTTTAAAATATTGCGTCAAGAAAGGTGCCTCCATTTTCCCCCTTTTAGGCCATATTCAGGTGATGTTGTTAATGGCACACTTCATGAGACGGACCTCGGAGATAAAAAAAAAACGACGTTAAAAAAACCTGGAAATAAATACAAGATCCAATCAAAACTGTCTCGGTGATCGGCCGCTGATTGCTTACCAAAATGGTTACGACGCGACGTGCCGTTAAATGGAGGTCGTTTAGGTGTCAAAGTTTGCTTGGAATGACACTTTGGAATGAATTCCTGATTGCAATCTGGATCTCATATCATGGATTATGTTTGCATTTTTTCCAAAACATTGAAAAAAAAATTCAAAGCTATGATTTTGTCTAGTATTTTTTGCATATTTTAATTTTATTATTTACATAGAAACTGCGATGTAAGCATATGAAAAGTATTTGTTAATAACTGAAATAAAGGAAAAAAAAAGAAACTGAGTCGATTTGGGGTCATTTTCGAACTTTTAGAAAAAAAAAATATTTAAATTTTTTTGCTTTAATTCATCCATGATTTTTTACAGAATTTAAAAGTTATGTTTACATGAGTAAATTTAAGTTTTAGATTTTAGAAGGCGAACTAGCCAAAGACTGAAAGTCTCTCTCTCTCAGGCATAAAAAAATTGTGTGGAAAAATTTAATATTTTATTCTGAATAACGAACATGATTTTTCTTAAAGCTCTGAAACCGATCCATGTATTTAATTTTATGCCAATTTATGAATTTTCTAAAGGAAATTTTCGTCTGAACAACTTTGTATTTTACCGTAACTTGATGTCTTTTCTGACAATGTAGCTAAAATCTATTGAATTGAGGCATGTCTTTTGGCATTGTATGTAGTTCAGGTTTGACCATGGGAGCAGGAATTCACCTCAATCTCGTAAAGTAAGTTATTTGTTGCACACTATAGATTGAGTATTTTAACAAACTGCCAAAATACGTACCACGTATTTTCGTAAATTGTTCAATTAATATCGACTATCGCTTCAAAGTTCAACCTCGATTCCGCGGCAGGAAACTTTTTCTCGCACTCTTTGTGTTCAAGTTTTCGACTAATTGCAAGTGACGTGAATGGAAGCTTCGTGGGAATAGTTTTACCACGGGTGCACGGATTCACCGCCATTTTTGCTTACGTTCTCCTGGTAGAACTGGTAGATCTGTATCAAAACTGGTTTCTATGAAACAGATAAAAGGTAATACGGTCAAAATTTGGTTAATATCAACTTGACGTATTTCTTTCAATTTTGCATTTCAAAACCTAAACACCCCTCATTTTGAAGGTGTGTGTGTAGAATGTTGCTCCTATTTTGATTTTGGAATTCACTCTTCAGTTGTCAAAATGCCGTCAAAGGAAGAAAAGCAGCGTATCAAAATTTTGCTCGCGCATCGCGAAAATCCGAGCTACTCGCACGAAATGCTGGCAAAATCGCTAAAAGTTGCCAAATCAACCGTTACAAATGTAATTAAAGTGTTTGGGGAACGTTTGTCGACAGCCAGGAAGTCTGGATGGGGGGAAATCGTAAACCGGAAGCCGCTGAGACGACAAAGAGAGTTGCCGGTAGTTTCAAGCGAAACCCTAACCTCTCTCTCCGAGATGCCGCAAATAAGCTGGGTGTATCGTCCTCAACCGTGCATCGAGCCAAAAAACGAGCCGGATTATCGACTTACAAGAAGGTAGTGACTCCAAATCGCGATGATAAACAACCAACGACGGCCAAAGCGCGATCCCGGAGGCTGTACGCGTCGAAGCTGACGAAGTTTGACTGCGTGGTAATGGACGACGAAACCTACGTCAAAGCCGACTACAAGCAGCTTCCGGGACAGGAGTTTTATACGGCAAAGAGAAGGGGAAAGGTGGCAGATATTTTCAAGCACATGAAACTGTCAAAGTTCGCGAAGAAATATCTGGTTTGACAAGCCATCTGTACCTGTGGCTTGAAAAGCAGCATTTTCATTGCTTGCGGGACTGTCAACCAAGAAATTTACGTGAAAGAGTGTTTGAAACAACGTCTGTTGCCTTTCCTGAAGAAACACGGTTGTTCCGTACTGTTTTGGCCGGATTTGGTATCTTGCCATTACGGTAAAAAGGCCATGGAGTGGTACGCCGCCGAAAACGTGCAGGTGGTTCCCAAGGACAAGAACCCTCCCAACACGCCAGAGCTCCGCCCAATTGACAAATACTAGGCTATTGTCAAGCAGAACCTAAAGAAGACCAAAAAAACTGCTAAGGACGAGCAGCAATACAAGGCAAACTAGCTTTCTGCGGCGAACAAGGTGGACAAGATGGCTGTACAAAATCTGATGGCAGGGGTTAAGCGTAAGGCCCGGCAATTCGGATTTGGAAAAGCGGAAGCCTAACTGAATATTTTTCCTGAATTTTATACTAATTAAACTTGAAAAAGAAACTTAATTCGATTTTTTAAATAAACGATTTCACCGATTAACACGCGTTTTCCCTTGACCAAATTTTGATAGTATCACCCTTTATATAAAAAAATAATATAAATTTGTTGAACTCAAAGTTAATTCCACATAATTCCACATATTTATTTGTACTCGGTTAGCCGCTCTAAAGAATGAGCTTTGAAGAATGTCTAGTATTAGTTATGCGAATCATTGAAAGATGTGGGTGAAAGTAAGCGATCTTGAAAGAAAATTTGTGTTATCTGAATGAATATTTTTCTGAAGAAGATTTTTTTCTGTTTAAGCTTGAATATACAAAAGTGACTGTGAAGTGAATGTTTTATTCCGGAAGAATACATAAAAGACAGGATCACCCACAAAAGATTATGTGAGGCGTTTTTACAATTTAAAGCTGCTCAAATCTACGCACATTTTTTAATGGAATCTTTTCATTTAATCAAAGATATGACGATAAGAATCTTAAAACATTAAATTTGCACCAGTTGAAAATTAACGACGAATAAAAAAGAAATCGATGCCGTTTGCATTGAATATTTTCTTCGGAGTAACAATAACGACTGGTCAATCTTTATATATAAAGATAGATTTCTGTCTGTCTGCTCCCTATAGACTCGAAAACTACTCAACCGATTTGCTTGAAACTTGGCAGGATGGGGTATTGGAGGCCAGGGAAAGTTATTATTATGATTCGAGACCTCTCCTCCTCACAGGGGAGGGGCCTCCCCAATAAAAGCAAATGTTTGCATAATTCGAGAACCGACCTTACAAATGGTACCAAGTTAGGCATGGAAGTGTATTTGAAATACTTCAATAGTTATTTAAGGCCCCTTACTTCTTCCAGTTAGGGGATTGGAAGGGGGAAGGGACTTCCTTGCAATTTTCACATAAATCAAGAACTTATCAAGCAAATGGAACCAAATTTGGCATGGAATAGTATTAGCGGACGAGAAATGTTTCAATGTATGTTTGGCACACTTCCCCTTTTTCAGTGGGGTGATAGATTGGAGGAGAGCCCCCTTACAAATTTTTGCACAACTGGAAAACTTATCTAGCAAATGAAACAAAATTTAAGATGAAAGGGTATTTGGGTACGAGAAATGTTTTTATGAGGCTCCTTCCTTCCTACAAATGAGAAGGTTGGAGGGGCTTCCGTATTATTTTTTTATGGCTAGAGAACTTAGATGAGCTAGAGAGCAAATGGAAACAAATTTGGCATGGGAGGGTTCTGTAGTGCGATTTATGTTTCCATGAACCTTTGGTATTCTATCTTCCTTCTGGAAGAAGGAGGCGGCGCTCCTTGACTATTTTTTTCATAGTTAGAAAACTACGCAACTAAATAGAACCAAAATTGGCATAAGAGGGTGTTTAAAAACGAATAATATTTTTATGATTATTTGAAACCCCTAGCTTCATCCATCAGGATGAATGATAGGAAGAGAAAAGTGGGGCTCGTTTACAATGTTTATAATGCATAACTTGAATAACTATTTGAATAATAAGCTTGAAAAAATAAATTAAACCAAATTTGACATGGAAGGGTTTTTGAGTACGAAGAAGATATAAATGTTTGGTAACACCTCCTCCTGGAACCAATTTTTGCATGGAAAAGCATGTGGTACGAGAAATGATTATAAAATATTTGAGACCCCTCCATCCCTCTAATCGGGAATGAAGGGGGATGGGGGCAGAGCTCGAAGAAATCATATTCGTTGACCGCAGTAGGGCATGAATGAGAAAAAATAAATGTCTTCCCCAAGTGCTTCGAAAGACGATGAAATAAATCATATTTGCCTAGACGATTTTCATAATGAAACATGCTTAGCTTTGGTCATTCACTCCACACTCATGATCGGATGAACTCGCGAAATCAACTTAACTTGATTACCATTTCCCTGTATCATTAAGTGTGTCCGTAGGATAAAATGCCTCTGAAAACGATTTTTTTAATAGGTACTTAATAGTTTCCTCATAAACTTAAACCTGAAAAAAAATAATGAGAACCCCCGCAATGCATTGTTTGTAGGGGATAAATAACGTCCAGGCGCTAAAATTCCTGAAAATTATTTGTTTACAACTCTATCATGATCTCCGGATTTAGATGAATGAATTCACGGGTATGAAATTGAAGTAATTTTTTTCCACAGTCAGTCACAGATTGCTAATTTTACTGATCGGGAGCAATGATGGAATAGTGAAATGTAGATATTGAATGGTCAATTATTTCACTTTCATCCAAGCATGTCAACAGTTTTGAGCACTGGATGGGGGGCTCCAAATCCAATATAATTTTTTTTGCATCAATCGAGAAGTAATCAGCAAAAGAGACTTTATGTTATGAGGGAGGTTGTTTGCGTACGAATATTTGTACTTCATGAACCCTTCCCACTTTGGAAAAGGGGGAGTGTGGGCAATTTATAGTGGTAAAACATACATTTTGACATAATTGAAGAACTCGTGAAGCTTTAATACAGAGTTAAAATTTCAGATCTTGAACAATTAATTTGGAGATCCTTTTTACAGACTCTAGCTGCAAAAAAGCTCATTTTATAAATATGTAGTTGTTTGTTGTTTATGAAGTGCAATATCTTAATTTGATTTGAATACATGCCAAAAAAAATCTAAATTTGAATTATTTTATACAATTTATTTATTTTTGGAAGGTGTAAACAAGCATAACGGGTCAGGAACTTTTCCAGCAAAAAAAGATTAAATAGACTTACTCACTGATACACTTCAAATGGGCTTAACATTGTAAAATTTATATTTTACATACAAAGCATATTCACTACAAAGCACATCATACACAATACTTAAGACACCAGAAATACATTTCGGCATTTTCACGGTAAAATTTGTTTAGCGCGATAAAATCGAAAAACTACTGTATCCTTTTTTTTAATTTTGGTTTTTTTTTGTGAATTATTCAATTGTTGTTTGAACAAGATAAACTACATAGAAAAAGTCTTATCAGTTTAAAGACTGGAACGGTTGTTTTAGTGTTAAGAATTGAAGAATGGTATTTCCAGCTCAAGGATAAGCCATTTTAACAGGTAATTACTCAATTAAGAACTAAAACTCATTTTCACCGGTATAAATATCTTCGCTATTCAGGATGGATTTTCATGACTGAATTTCCATCCTAATTAACTTTTTTGTCTAAGCTTGTATTATATAAGCTCTTTGAAATTTTTTTTTCCAACTTGCTTCAACTCCTGTTCGAGAAAAATAAATTTATACAAACTTGAGTGTTCCAAGAATTTTTCCAAACCACTTCAACTCCCGATCGAGTAAAAAGAATTCACACAAACTTGAGTGATCCAAGAGTTTTGTTCAAACCACATCAAATCCTGTTCGAAAAAAAACAAATGTATACAAACTTCAGTGTTGAGAGTTCACCAGATAAATAGTACGGAAATTTTGGCACGTCATCAAAGAAATTAAGCCTAAGGGCTTATATTTTGTCACGCAAAACTTTTTTTTTGGCCTCAACAAGATATTTCTTCTAAAAATATGATCAAGTTTGTACACATAAACAGATTTTTTTTAACAATTCGTTTATTTGAAAAGGCTCAAAGTCACATAAGGGATCATTCAAATATTATGTAACGCTTTTAGGGGGCGAGGGGGTAAAGCAGATTGTTACGCTTTGTGGATTCTCCTTAGAAATTCTAAGACGAATGTGTTTCGAATGGGGGACGAGGGGGTAAAAAATTATCGAAAATTGCGTTACGTAATATTTGTACGGCCCCTAATCAGAAGTCGTGATGATCATGATGATTGACTGTGTTAATTCTAAACCAAATCGTCAAGATCGAAAGACGATGCTATTTCTCTGGAAGGATCATGTCTTGAATTATTGAGCCTGCATTTTTTTTATGGATTAAAAACGAATTTAATCATGATAACTTTTAACATGCGGACAGTTGAAAAACTCAGATATCTATGTACGCTAAACACAGAAATCAATGAATTTACAAGTTGAACAACTATCGGTAGCCCGAACAAACTTACTTAGTGTCATAATTGATTCAATCCTGGCAACGAAGTCGGTTCGTAGTCGGAAATGTGATCTCATTAAGTTGTCAGGCTCCCGATCGATCCACTGCTTCGATAAACGACGAACCACCGATCCAGAGCCAGTGCTGTGCTTGATCTAATTCACAACAATCATGAGATCGGCAAATGTGATTGAAACTGAGCGACTCAGATGGAGAAAAAACTTGGAAAAAAAACACGACCGCCAACTTCCACCTGAGCTTTCAATCACCGCGAAACGGAAACGGGCAAAAGAGTTCACCGGAGAAAGGAAAGACATTGTCTTATACTTATTTTACAAGAGGAGCAACGGGGCGGCCAAGAGGCGGTGAAAATTTTACAATTGACAGCAACGGCGGAAGGGAAATACCTACAAATCCATCCCAGGCCAGCAGACATCAATCCGTTCAGTCAGCGCGATGATGATGGTGCGGATTCGATCAATCGATCGATTGCTTCCTCTCGGTCGTATTTCGTCTCCCTGCTCTCTCACTCGACTTGCACCAGCTGCGATTAGCTGTCATTCATTATTGTTCGTGACTACACCGACCGGGAAGCAAGCAAGCAAGCAAGCAAGAAAGCACCAGAAAAAAAGAACCTATTGAAAGATGCGAGAGATGAATGGAAGCGAAACAATTCGCACGTTTCTGGTTCAAGGCAGCTTTGGCAGGTTTTAGCTGCACGTTTTTTAAGATTTCTCACCCTGGAAGTTTGTGAATATTTCAAATTAAATGAGGTTTTATAAAATATTTATTTTTTTATTGACAAATGGTTTTACTTGAAAAATTTATATGCGCCTGGAGGTTTTTACCTAACTTATATAATATTTACAATGACTGGAAAATAAATAATCTTTCAATAAAATTTCTAAAACAAAATAAGATTTTATGCTTAATTTTGAATCCTATAAATTTACCATAAAACAGCAATTGCCTGTCAAATATTTGAAAATAAAAAAAATTTAAAATATAAGGAACGAAAAAAAAAACAGAAGTATTCTCTTGGTAAAACTTTCAAGTGATAAGAAATAAGAAAATGTCAAAATAATCATAAAAAAGTTTGAATAAAAAAATAATAAAGTCATCAGTTCGTTTTTAATATGTTGCTATAAAATGTATGACCTGTTTTTTTTTTAAGTTTCCCACTCGCATTTTAAGATCTAAATGTTTCACTTTTTTCAATAAACTTTTTATAAACAGCACACACAAATCTTTTTTTAATAAATTGCTTAATACCTGCAACCGATTTTCAATATTTTTTGTCTTCTATTTTAACAAAACTTCTAAAAACACGTTTTTTTCCAAACTTCCTCTGGTTGATCAACTGATTCGAAGATGGTTCATTGACATAATCATGGACCGGGGTGAAAACTAAGAGATTCTACGTAGAGTGTCCATTTCCCGATCATTTTTATCTTCCTGGGAATCAGGAAATCTGACGATCATTTTACCGAGAAACTCGAGATCCCGGAAAGCATTGAATAGAAGATTGAAGTACTCTGCTGCATACGAAACCTTATTCAGACGATATTTGAAAATTTTCAAGTAGTAGCATTGTAAAAAATTTCAAACTATTTTAATGCCTCTAAAATAAGGTTACCAAATTTTTTTCAGCACCTGGCATAAACCGGCCGAGCTTGAATTCAAAATTGTCGACCAAAATCTGAGCAATATCCGGGCAAACTTGGTCAAAACTTAGGAATTACTCATAAAAAATCAAGATAATAAACTTGAGATATATTTCTTTCATAAAAAATTATCATCAGATTTCAACCTTGCATGATTATTTTTATGAAATTTGTTAAAAAAAATCGTTTTGGACGCATAAATAAAAAATTTTTGCAACACAATTTGCTTTTTTTTTATTTGATTTGAGAATGAGAACAAGAATCAACCCTGGCAAAATCCGGGCTTTTTCAATGAAATAAATCCGGGAAACTGGACCAGACAGGTCTTTTCCCAAATTTTATATTAAATATCCGTAAGGGCAAACCCGGATAAAACCGGGCAATCTGCCAACCTTACTATAAAATTCAATGAACAGTTAAAAAACCCAAAAAAAAATGCCGCAGCTCGTGGCGTAGAGGATAGCCTTCAAGTTTTGTAAGCCAGCGGACATGAGATCGATTCCCGGCCACGGCATACATAGTACGCTTTCTGTGGGTTGCTGGTTTTAGCATTTGTAAAATGCTAGCTTTCATATCCTCGAATGTTGTACGCTTAGAGTTAAGAAAAAAGAAACTCTCCGAGGAAACATCAAGTATCCTTAAGATCCTGTATGTGTTTGTGTTCGTTTTTTTATGTAAAATATCTAAAGCAAATTTTTACTAACACGCTTCATGACTAAATTGGCATAAATGTTATTATTTACAAAAAATGACGAAAACTAAATCGACGCCATTGACAATATTGACAAAATTGACAATTTGACGATATTGACAGAATTGACAACATAATAAAAATGACTAAACAACTAAATTGACATTTAGAAAAAACTGGCAGTATTTACCACATTAAAAAATTACAAAATTACAAAATTTCAAAAGTTAAAAAAAAAACAAAAATTACCAAAATAACAATCATGACAAAAATTTCAAAAATAACAAAAACAATGAAATTTACAAAAATTACAAAAATGTCATAGATGACCAAAGTTACAATAGAATTAAAAAGCAACAAAATTAACAACACTGTTGAAAATAATTGACATAATTTGCAAAAGATACTATAAGGACAAAACAGGACAAAATTAACTAAACTGGCCAGATTGACAAAAATGAAAAAAAAAATAGAAAGAAAAGACAAAACTGATAATAATGAAGAAAAAATTACAAAAATGGTAAAAAGGCAAAAAATTACAAAATTGTCGAAATAACAAAATTGAAAAATTTTAAAAAAACCTTGACCAATTTGAAAAAATTAACAAATTGGCAATATTGAAAAATGGGACCAAATTTACAGAACTGGAAAAATTGATATTTTCGACAAAATTGACAAAATAAAAAAAAAAATACAAAACTGAAATTGACAAAATTGAAAAAATTGACCTAATTAACAAAACTGAAAAATGGACAAATTAAAAAAAATTTGCTTCTTTTCAATTTTGTAAAATTGGTGTTTTTATTCAATTTGGTCAATTTTTAATTTTTTTCAATGTTGTGAATTTGATTTTTTTTTTTCAATCTTATTAATTTAGTCAGGTTAATCATTTATTCTACTTTAATAGTCGTATTCAAATTTCCTAAATTTGCGAGTTTTAAAATTAATGTCAGTTTTGTCGAATTTTGTCATTTTTGTCATATTTATCGTTTTTTGCCTTTCTCGACATTTCGATCATTAAAATATGACATTTTAACCTTTTTTTTTGAATTCTGTTCAATGTTAGTCAATTTTATAAGATTTGCCCATTTTGTCTTTTTTTTTATTTATTTTTTTTTGTCATTTTTGTCATCTTTGCAATTTTGATAAGTTTATTCATTGAAATTGACAAATTGAAAAAATTGGCGAAATTGACAAAGAAAAAAACTGACATGAATGATCACCATGAATATTGACAATATAAAAATTGCCCAAATTGACATCGTATATTTCTCTTCGTTGGCATCGTATATTTCTCTTGCGATAGTAAGATCATGTAAATGTTCTACAATTTATCAGACGATGGAATTGCTGAACCGTTTTGGTGGTTAATTTCTATTAGTGCAAGTGAGAAGCACACATGATATCACCCAATAATATTTTCTATACCCTCGCTTTCTTCACTTTAAATGTTAACCAGAGAAAACGTTGTGAAATTTGAATCACATGGTTAGGCATCCTTTTTTTAATTGCATTTTTTAATTCTGTTGTGGTATGAGCCTACTTGGTTGAATGATTCAACTGAATCAAAGCAATCGAAAGATTCCTTTTAATTCAACCACGGTAATACTGGTATATGAACTTTTCATTTACCGTGGTTGAATGAAAAGGAATCTTTCGATTGCTTTGATTCAGCATTTTTTAATGTTATATTTTCAGATTACCATATGCTGTGGCTCCAAAAAATTTAGATTATTCTTTTTTTCAAAAACATGAAAAGTATCGGGATCTTACAGGATATTTCAGGATTCCAGGATTCATTCAAAAACCGCTAATTAGTTGCAATTTCTTTTTCAAATTTACAAATCGTTTTATTAAGGCATATTACATATTTTTTTTTTTTTTTTTTTAGATAAAATTTATTAGGCATATTACTTAACAAAAGTTTTTATGTGCCGGGGAGCTTGTTTAATTTCATCTTAACACTACTAGAGAGGGGTGGTTGGAAGGGATTAGGATTGGGAGAAGGGGTCGGAGGTGTTGGATTCGTTTTGCCGTACTGTTTGACGACAGAAGAAGACGATTTGTTGGTCTCATTGATGGTATTATCGCTATCGGCTAACACTTCATGTGCACGGCGAGGGCATGGAGATCGTTTGCGAGGTGGGCTTTCAACTGTAAGCACTTTCGGTCCAGATTCGGATGTTTGGTGTACGCGTTTCATTTGCTGCTGCTCGGTTGAATTCTGCTGGGTGAGATTTGTGTCCTTTTGTATTGTTCCACATCGTGTTATAGCTGCATAGCTGGGCGAGTTCGAGTTGGTGCAAACTGTACGGCGGGCTTCTGCTATAGAAATATTTTTCTCTACGCTCATCCTCAGAACGGTTTCTTCTTCAATCCATTTTTTACATCTTTTATCGGTGGGTGAGTGCTCCGTTGATTGGCATGTTTGGCAAAATTTTGAACCGGAACATCCAGTCGAATCATGTTTCGTACTACAGCAAATACTGCATGATTTTTCAAACGTACAATATTTTTTTGTGTGATTGTAACGGTAACAATTTTTGCAGAGCAATGGTTGTGGGATATAAACTCGAGTGCGCACTCGAAGCAATCCAAACTGCACAAATTCTGGTATTATTGTCGAGTTAATCGTCAGCACCAAAGTTGGTGTACTGACAATTTTACCTTCTGATGTTTTTTTTGTAATGCGGCGAACGTGCGTTATTTTTTGAGTAGATAACTCGGAAAGCAGTTCTTCTTCGGTCATTCCATTTACTTCGTCACATCGAACAACCAATTTCCTGGTATTTAAATGAGGATGTCTACCTATTTCAATAGGAGTACCATCTTCCAGTTTATTAAGTAGCACTAAATGCCTTCCTTGATCTTTAAAACATACCATTTCTTGTTCCGGTCAAAAAAAGCTCCTTCGATTTTTCCCACTTGTTTTTCAATGGATCGTCCAATCAGGAACGGGTTGTTTGGTAAATTGTGTCCATCCAAAGCACGTAAAAACAGGTAATATAACTTCCCATGTAGATTTGTTGGGTCAAGCCACTCCGGAAGAGTACGGTCCGGTCGATCACCGGGCGACGGGCTCATGATTAAACGCACTACCGAGCATTAGAACGCATTCGAAAATTATTTTTTTAGCCTTTATTAAGCGAGAGCAGGGATCAGAAAATCTGGTCTCGCTGAAGGCTGAGAAAGAACTGCATATTACATATAAACTTATAAACTATATGCGTAACTAATATAATATTTACAATGACTAGAAAATAAATAAGCTTTCAATAGAATTTCTAAAACAAAATACAATTTTAGGGCTTGTGAGACAGTTCGAGCCCACGAGTAAACATCGAACACAGTTGTACCGGATAAGTTTTTCAATAACTGTCTGCAAACTGCAACGTTGATATAAAGTCGCGAATGCCATAAAGATGGTAAAACGACTATAATCGAAACCAAAAAAAAATACAATTTTATGCTTATTTTGAATCCTATAAATTTACCATAGAACAGCAATTGTCCGCCAAATATTTTCAAATAAAAAAAAAACATATAAAATATAAGGAACGAAAAAAAACAGAAGTATCCTCTTGGTTAAAGTTTCAAGTGGTTAGAAATGAGACAATGTCAAAATAATCATTCAAAAGTTCGAATATAATAATAAAGTTTCAAAGAATTGATTCAATTTTTTTTAGGTTGCTATAAAATGTATGACCTGTTTTTTTTTCAAAATTTCCTATTAGCTTTTTTTGATTAAAATGTTTCACTTTTTTTCAACACACTTTTTAAAAACAGTACACAAAAATCTATTTTCAATAAATTGCATAATATCTGCAACCAATTTTCTTCTATTTCTGTTTTAACAAAACTTCTAAAAAATTTAAATCATCCTGGGAATCGGGAAATCTGACGATCCTTTTATCGAGCAACTTGAGATCTCGGGGAATATTCAACAGAAGATTTTAGCACTCTGCTGCATACGAAACCTTATCTATATATATTTTTTTAATGTTTCAAGTAGTAGTATTGCCAAACATTTCAAACTTTTTTATTGCCTTGAGCAATTACTAAACCCAAAAAAAATTCCAAAAAATGTGACTTTCATTCACATTATTTGAATAGTTGAAAACATTGCATAAAAAAATTCTTTCTCTAGCCTAGCTTAGCTAACCTTCGTTTACTGCTCATATTCACCTTAAATCATTGAACTCGAAATGCTGTGTAGAAATATTTATACACCAAAATTCAAAAAAGACTTCACATAACATATTTTATAATTAATTTTTATTTAAGATTTTCACTCATTTAGTGCAAAAAAAATCTTATCTGGAATAAATTTCTTAGCTACCGATAAACAAAGTTATTTCCACCGATTTTGTTTGCAACTCCTTTTAAAATGCAGTAGACGATTAAGTTAAACAAAAACGGTTTAATATCATGCAAATACAAAGAATTAATCAGTTTAGGTACTGTGAATTCATCAACAAAAAGCCTGGTATCTTCAAATAAAAATTGTCCATTACGTGAAAACAGTGTAAGATAAAAAAGTGAAAAGTTCTAATAAATTTAACCCAGATAAAATTCTAAAATCTTCATTATTATTATTGTTTGATTAAGTTAACGTGAACCTATTCATGAATTGCATATTTATCAAACTCCTCACAAAAAAAATGATAGTTTAAGTGGTAGCTACAAACCTGGTAATTCTATAAGGCGATTGTATTGTATTCTATAAGGCGATTGAAATGGGAGATGTTTTGAAGATTGGGACTTTCGGCTTTCCTTTGAGCCCAAATTTTAAATAATCCATCGGGGGTCTAGAACATTTTTTTGAAGATTTTTTATCCTTTTTAATAGTTTTTTCAAAGACAAAACCATACTATCCGATGTTAAAACGCTTGTCTTACCTTTAACGTTAGCTCAACTCCATATGCCAATAATATGATTTAATAAGAAATTTCTCTGACTACAACTTTGTAGAAAACATCAAAGTGATATAAATTAAGAGAAAAGTCACAAATGTGAAGAGAATGAGAGAATGTCACAAATAGAGTGATTATAATTTAATTTATAAAAATCTAATGAAACTTCTCATTTCTTACATTTTTTACTTTCCCCTGAAATGTTTTTTCTTACTTTTAAGAACACAAAATGTAACACTGTGTCATTAGCAGAATTTAAAGCAGTTGCTTGAAATGCCTTAAATAATGTTTCTACATTTATTGCCATATAAATGTTACATTGCTAAAAGTGTGAGATGAGTAACAACATTTTGAAGTAAAGCAGGGGTCATTTTTTAAATGGGCGGAACAAATTTGAAATCTCTCTTTTGTCACTTGAAACATCCTGGTGGTGAGGAGATGAAGGTGGAAAGTAATAAAAAATTAACAAAAGTTTTCAATAAATTTTGAAAAAAATGGACAAAAGCTGGCATGCAACAAACTTCTATGCAATCTACATTGCACAGTATCTAAAAATCCAAATAATTTAGATCCAAAATTTGAAAAAAAAATCGTGAACAACATGCGATTTCTTCTACAGTTTGGCTTTCGATCCTTCAACTGTTTTTCTCTCTATTTGTATCACTTTGATGCCTTTTAGTCAGAGAAATTCCCTATTAAATCATGTTATTAACATATGGAGTTGGACTAACGCTAAAGGTAAGACAAGCGTATTAACAGTAAGTAGTATGATTTTGTCTTTGAAAAAACCATTAAAAAGGCTAGGAAATTTTTAAACAAAAATAAAAATAAATTGTTCTAGGTTCCCCGATGGATTATTTAAATTTTTGGCTCAAATGAAAGGGGAAAGTCCCGGCCTTTGAATGGTGCAAAAATTAGCGAAGCTAATTCTCGATAAATAAAATTGTTCCATCTGAGACACCTCAAATCTTCTTCCAAAATCTGGTTATTACTGTAATTGCTGTTTGATTCTGTATCTCCTTATTTATATTTTTCATTGTATAATTAATCGAAACAATTTGTTACTCATTTAAGGGGAAGCATTCCAGATTTTTTGGATTTTTCCGGACATGCCCAGGCTAGCAATGTAAAGTGAATAAGAAATGCAAACCACGGTCTAGATTTATTCACATTATAAAAAACACAGTTTTCCACGCTAGTTTTATCAAAATTGGTTTTTTTTTCGGGGGTTTGAAAAATGATCTGAACATTTCTGACGTGTTTCGATAAAAAAAAAAAGTGAAAGTATGAGGTATTTTATTAAGAGGTTTAAGTCGAAAAATAAGATTTTGACAGATTTTGATCAAAATATTGTTGATCTGCTCAGCCTGCAAAATGCGGGAAAGCTTCTGCAATGCTTGTAAATTTGAGAGATACTATTCGAGTTATTTTTTACGGCCCCCTTAGCTACCATATTTTAAGTAGAGTTTTATTTCAATTTTCTAGTTTTGATTTCTGTTCCTTGATTTCTAGAACTTTTGATGTATAAATTTTTTGTCCTCGGGGGGCTCGTTGCAATTGCCTCTCATTGGCTCCCCCTAATACGACCTTGAGAACTTACATTTCAGTCCTGATTAAATTCAAATTTACTTATTTTAGAACTTGCTAATAGTTCCTCCATATCTATCTACCTTCCGATACCGGGAAATACAGCATGTAGCAAGAAACTGTGCTTAACCTACATGGAAAGCCATTTGTAGTAATTTTTCAAATAATCTACTGGAAAAAAACTATCTGAATACATGATATTCTCTGTACAATGGTTTCGAATTCTCACTCGGAATTAAGATCCAAAAATTTGAATTTCAATTCTTACAGAAATAAATGTATAGAATTCAAAATTTGAAATCAAAATTAATTATATCAATTCTGTATAAAATTGTGTGGATGAATATTTTTCCTTATTTAAAAAAAAATGGGAATAAAAAATCAAACAAATAAATAGGTATAGCATGAAATTAACAAAAAAATTTAAGCCAGATATTTATGCAAAACACTACCGGAGTTAAATTTAATTTTTTAAATTTCAATTCGTGTTTTGAATTTTGAATGTTATATACAGATTTTTTTTTTTAAATTTAAATTTAAATGATGCAGATGCAGGTTGCAGAGGATTAATTAAAAAAAATCTGTTTCAACTTGTTATTTGCTGAGCTGCTTATAATACTAATAGTGTTCTAAAAATTCGAGTAATAAACAAGAATAGTTTGTTTTAGTTTTACAAGAAATTTACAAAAATTTTCTACAAAAACAAAATCAGAATAACTTTTACTTTCAACAAAAAGAGATACGAATCGCTTTATGCTTTGAAAATGCTTGCTTCTTTACTGCACGAATTATGCCAAAAGCTTCATACACTGACAGACTTTTCCACAAATAGTATGCTTTCAGTTGATCCAAATTGAAATTGGTACATATTTGATTTGCTCAAACTTGATTTCCTCTGAATTTGGCACGAAATTTTTTCCTATATTATGAGGCCCTTAAATCCAATGTGATCTAGCTTGGATGAAATCCAATAGCCAATTGGATTCTTGAAAGCAACTTTTTCATAGATAAACATTGCCAATAATGAAACTTTATAACTAAGTAGAACGTATTGGCCTCGATTGAACTTTGATAAACATTTGTGGCGAACTTGACAGTGGAACGTATCAACGAATGTTTTCCCTTGAGGCCTCAAACATTACTACGTAGCAACATGAAAGTTGCTCCAGGAATTCGTTTCGGTTGAACTGAAGACCATCATTAATGACCGACCACTCTCTCAACGATTCAATTCCGCAGGTTTACCTTCTAATGACGGTAAGTTGCTCTTGAATGAACAACAACGAGGAAAAGGCATATAGTTATCCGCAAGTCATTCCGATGTCGTTGCCGTCGTCGGAGGATGCGGTTCCCAAAATTGAAGGGCACCGCGCTAGCTCTAAATACATCTGTATGTTTCCGCCCAAGAAGTTGTTTCTTTCAGTTTTTTTTTGTTCGATTGATGGGAATGGGACCCGAATGACTTGATTCGAGGGATTTTTCGATTGAGTTCATTGGCGAAAAGAAGGAACTAATAAAACTGAATTTTGTTCTAGATGGTAATTTGGTCTATTCTTGATCATTTATAAGCATGACTTTTTATGTGTCTTAACGTCCAAAAGAACTTCATTAGACAATACCCCAATAATCATTATAATTAAAACTTGCTGGTCGAATAAGAGCGCCCAATCAAATCGATGGCCCCAATTTGATTGATGCCGTTGGTTGGAACAAATGTGCTGATTGGAATCTCACACGAGCGTTAGTCGAACATCTCTAGATGCTGGAGAAAATGACCAAAATCGAGACAAACGCAAAAAGAAATAAATTCACACCTTGCAGCGCGGGAAATCGAGCTTGCGAAAGTTAGTTCGAATCAATCGAGAAGTCAAAGAAACCCCGAAAAATAACACTTCGAAAAGTGGGTTCGAAATTGGCAAAGCTGACGACGACGATATATTCGAGGCTTGATGCGTACAGCCCAGCGCCTCAAGTTTCATGTGACAACACCGCCGATCAAATCTCACGCATCGACTGGAGGCGCGCTGATGAGAAACGGTACAGCTTGATCGCGCTAATTATAAGCTTTGTCTTTGGAATTGGATCAATGAAAATAGCAATCAATCGGCGATTTATTAAGCCGGCTAGTTGGTGAACGAAATCGATTTTAGTTGATGAATGTGAGCTTTAAACCAATTTAATTTCGGCAGTTTCATGAATTCATTATGAAAAAATGAGAAAAATTTGTTATATTCAAATTCGAGTCCCTCAAAATCAACTTTGAAAACATTTTCACTCATACAAAATTTTCGAAACCACTTTAAGACTTTGAGATTTAGCACACCGAAAATTAAACCTTTCAACTCCCCCACGAAGCCATCATAAATTAAAGTCCAAGATCCGGAGCCAGACAGCGAGTGTAACCATCGAAATGAGCCCCGGGAGTGATTAAAGTCGCGAAATTTATCTGCCGCTTTTAATCAGACCCACTTGGGGAGATGACTTAAGGGCAAAAAAAAATCCACCGGGAACAGGAGCACTAAAATGAGGTGAGAAGAAAAGGGGCAAGTCACTTCTCAAAAGGCAATCGCGTTCTTTCATCTTGATTGGGAGACGTAGGTACTTTAAAATATGAGTCACTTCAGCTTCAGCGCGAAAAAATTATCATCATTTCCAAGCAGGAATGGAAAACGAGCGAACCCTAATAAATAATCGAGGTTACGCCACCTCACCAACAACAACAACAGCTGACATTTAGCTTAAGTCCGTTGCGATTTATGGAACAATTTGTTCTTACGGCTGGACCAGCCAAAATCTCTCAACGGACAAATTTCGAAACATAAGGCATAAATGTTTTAGAAGGGATTTTGAAACAATTTGGAACATAACTGTTCCATTAGCCGAGTACTTACCTTTTTTTGGGAGGAAGGTACGCAGATGCCTTTGTCTGGAAAACGAGAAAGAAAATCAATTAGTACTGGTTTCGTTGTTAAAAAAATTATTCTCCGATTTTCGAATCTATAAATTTCCTCAGACAGATATCAAATCTAATGAAAGCTGATTTCCTAGGAAAACCCCATTTATAAACTCTTGAAAGTAAACAGTTCTAAAATGCGATAATGCGCGTCCCCCTTACTGCCGAGGGAACTCAGATGAAACGATAGCGCCGCAGAATTCGTGTTTGATGTGGGTTAAGTGCAATGAAGAACGTTCATTCGTAGCTCAACCCACCTGTTACGGAAGGGAGCGATCCATTCAATTGTCTTGTCTTGCTAAATTCTTGTGAACGTTCCGTCCTTTCTAACACATTCTGCAATTAAGATACTGCTATTTTTAACTCTTGTTACAGTATAGGATAAACTATTTGAGACACAGATTCCTTAACGAAACTTATCACATGGAAAAACTTTTGATAGCACATTTCGACAAAAATGAAATAAAAAAGCTTACAATGTAAAATTGTAAAATTGTAAGCGTTGAGTCTGAACTACTTAAAGCATTGAAGTTGATTATAACGGGTTTGAGTCCGATCTTTCTTCTAGGATTATATAATTTCTCGTACATATTTAGGAATATTGAAAAATTTTGAAGTCCTCGGAAAATTTGACAATTTTGGAAAATCCTAATGATATTTATGTACTTTAAACCTCTGTTGTACTTATGGTTCAAAAATTAAATTAAACATTAAAGGGAATCAAAAAAACAACTTAAACTAAACAGTTAAGCGAAACCACAATTATTAACGATCATTTAACATTAAAAAAATACATTACTCAGTGTTTTTTCACAGCTGAACTTTTGATTGATAATAGGGGATAAAATAAGATCCGGAGCCTTGAAATATTCTTTGAGCTTTTTAAGTAAGATTTTCTTATTCAATGTTGTATGAGCTACAGTAAGTTAACGTCAATTTTTATAATACATTTTCAGTACAGAGAAGCCAGAAAATGTGTTGCGAAAAATAGAACTATTGAAACATTTACTAGATGATCTGGATTGAAGGATGATTTATTCACTTGAAAATAATATGAAAAATATGTGGTGTTTTGAAAAGGTTGCTATTTTTATAAATTCAAAAAAATCCCATTAGCTAGAAAAAATTTAATTAAGAATTTGAAGGTTATTTTTCCATGTAAAAGAAATATTATTGGTTTAATTTTTTTTCTAAAATATCCGAATTATTGAGATTTGCAGCATTTACTGATTCTTCTCTTTTATTGATTTTTTTTCGAAGTGAAAAAAATTGCACTCTTAATTTGTTTAAGTAAACTTTTGCAATTTTTTCAATTTCTTTAAAATTACAATTATTACTTTTTACCAAATTTTGTATTAAGGAGTGTATTCGAAAAAAAAATGCAACACTTTGTTTTGTGGATAACTTTTGAATGCATAAATGGAAATTGATGAAATTACGTTGGTAATGTTATGTTCACATGTGCAAATTTCTGTGATGTTTTTTCAAGTGGTTTTTGAGATAGCGTCCAATGAAGAAATTTTTCGACTTTTATTTTTGGACAACACGTGCGCCATTATAACACATACTATGACCCACACTTACACACACTTAGTTTTTACGTAGTGGCACGATTTCAGATCCAACTAAATCATAGTATAAGACTTTTGAGACCTGTTGAAGTGCTTTGCATGGAAAACAGTCGCATCTGGAGGCACTTTTCTTTGTATATTTATCAATTCATCGTGACAATCGTTATGAAACACTGAGTGATTTGCAGTTTCTTCCTAGTTTACGGTTAGCCTCTTCAAGTACTACATATCCATTTTTTCGAATATTTCTCCTTGTTTATCTCCGGGAAAATACAGGCGAGACTTATGGACGAACAGTTTTTGGCTAGAAACCTGCCAGGCGACCGCTAAAGAGTTCGTTTTGCTGTCCATTACGAATTTATTTGAAATATCTCCTCACTAGCAGTCCAAATATTTTGTGCACGATGTGACCACCGTATTTTGTTAATTTTACAGGTTGGCAGCCTTTCTACCTTGTAGAAATAAAGTCAGGCATATTTTTAGTGAACTAGACATCTTCACATTTATTCAAATTTTAGCTCATTACTGAATCCTCTAGGACTTCCTGAACGATTGTTCACTTTTGTCTAGATTTTGATCTAATAGTTGATTTCCAGCTGTTTTCGGGTCTCCCACTAGGAATTTCCTGGATTTTTCTCTATCCTGCTCAAAAAATTTTGTCAATGTACTTCAGCATTGGCCGATATCTCAAAAATCACGTGACAGATTGTCCCCAAACTTTATACATGTACAAATTGCATTTCCAGGTAGCTTGACTGAAAAATTTTATAAATTTCCTTCTATGCATTCAAAAGTTATTCACAAAACAAAGTGTTGCATTTTTTTCGGATACACTCCTTATTTTATGCAGTTTGTAATTGATACTTCTGTGCATTTAACGACCTGGCCATGGTTCGTAATTTCGACTGGAAAACATTAATTTTTAAAATCACGGGTCACTGGTTCTTATCATGCGATTTTGTTCTGCTTTGTGGCAAATTAGTGGTGAAGAATAAATGCACACATATAAATTTTTTTTGGCACACTTCCACCCCTAATTTCCCCTGCAGATTGAATATTTTAACGCCATGTTAATAAACGAGTAAAAATTCATCTAAAAACTGTGTAGAATTTTCTTTTGTAGATGATTGAATCCGTGTATGACAATTGACGAAGTTTTCAGAGAAACAACCTAGTAATGTAATGTTTATATATGCAAAATTTTTTGGCAATCTGTAGAGTGGTTTTCGAGATGATATATATTAAAAGTTCAATCATCCAAATTTCGATCATTGAACTTCACACGGACGCCTTAAAATCAGTGTTAAAACAGTTGAGAACTAATTATTTTCGGCTTTTTACGTTCTGCGATTTTAATCCAACAACTTTCCAGACGTTTCGTCCATTTTTTGTGGTCTTTCTCAACAGACCACAACAGACAGATAAATCACTTGAGAAAAACCACAAAAATGGTCGAAACGTTGATTATTTCAAACAATTTTTTTTTTATTCAAAACGTAGACCGTAAAAAGCCGGAAATAATAAATTCAAAACATATTTCTAGACAAAAACATAAATCTAAGTGAAAAACAGTATTTGGAGAGAGATGTTATCAAACTTGAGTATTTAAACAAGTGTTTTCCAACATATACACAAAGATTCAAGAAAATCGAGGGTTCTGGGAGGACTGTTTGAGAGCTGTCGCGTGTTTTTATGCTTAAGTAAAAAATGAAGATTTGTGCGTGATATTGAAAGTTTTATTTATTTATTTTTTTGCCAATCGATGATAGATGTTTTAGTGCGGTAGTGTTGTGTGAAATAAGTTTAAAAAAGTGAAAAGCAATTCGAAAATTTCGCGATGAAAATTGTGTTTTTTGGTCTGTTGATGACGTGCAAGCGAAAAGAGTAACGCAGGGGGGTGATGTTTAGAAGTTCCAGCTAAATTGACAAACAGAGTGCGCTGTCGTCACTTCCTACAAAAACTTCGTACCCCGTTCCTTAAACCGTTCATCACCACTCCGATGAGTACTATTTGTGAGAATGTCTATGGAAATAAGACCCCATACGAGCTAAGTATACGTTTTATATAAATTGTTTCCTAAATGCTTGTTAACTTCTATTGCAGGAATGAGACCAAAAATGTTGACATTTCCTCAGCGTGACTCAGTAGGTTTTATTCAATTTTTGAAGCTTGCATGCAACATCGCAAAAAAAATTAAGGATCGTTTCCAATTTACTGAAACGATAAAATCTTATCGACGTTCCGAAAGCTCTAGAAGGTTTCGTTAAGTAGAAACAGAACAACCGAAGTTGCCAAAATCACTGACAAAACTGTGTCATACATTTTAATGCAAATTTTCAACATTTTTGTTTGTTTCAAAAGCTCGCGAATTAAGTGTACTTCTATTAGATATATGTATGTATTTTTTTTCTAGATCTTTTTAGCTCGCAGCAACAGATTCGTGAGCTTTGTTATATTTAAAATATTTTATTTTTATTTGTTAATGTTGCCATTTAATACAACGGTATTGAAATTATTGCATTTCGAATACAATCTTGCGGTATAGTTTAACTTTTAAACAAATTTAAATAAATATTGCTCAACTGATGCTTACTATAGTAATTTTCTTGGATTGAAATAGATAGGTATGGTACAAACAGATACACAGTGTACATTTCTTGGCCATTATGATTGACTATATATTTAAACATCTGACTTACAACAATTTCAATCTTTAATTATTTTTTTTTCTCTGATTGCGGTTAAAATTAGAGCATTTCTCCGCATTTTTTTTTTTGCTCTCTGTGTACATTCACGTCGTTCCTACAAACAATTTTAGCAGCTTAGCACACTAAAAGTTGTATTTACATTCGATTCTAAAATTACTTGCGATTAATGTTCTTGTGAATCTTTCGGATTTGTTTTACGACATGACTTGAAATCTTTTATTGAAGCTTTAAGCTGGAGTTGCAATTTCTGATGTTTTTTTTTGTTTGACTTATATTTCGCTGCGATGGACGCTACTTAGTTAGATTTACTGACAAAACTTGTAAACCCGTTTTGTATGTTTTGATGAGTACATAGATAAATGTTGGAACTTAATTAAAATATATCAATTTTGTTTAATTTTTTGTTGGAATATTTTGTTTGAATGTTTTGAATATCTATGAGCTCTAGGCCCCGAATACATGTAGGAGAATAGGTTTTTATACTATCAGATGAATTAGTAGTTGAATTTATTCAGTTCATTTGCGAAGGATTTGTTTTGAGTTTTGAAGGAGAACTTGGTTTTTTCCCACAACTAGATTAATTTTCAAACATCCGCTGAGTAATTCTTAACCATTTTAAGGAAATATTCCATCTAACATGTTTTAAAAGTGTGTCTTAATAGCGGTATGCTGAGTTACGCTTGCTTTTGAATTTCAGCTACCTACTTTTAGTGGAAATGAAGAAGGTTTTAACAATTGCGTTGATGATTTTTTGTGGAAAATATTATGATTATATGTATGTTAAGGAGGATTTTTTAATAAAAATAATTAAGAACAATCTGAGAGAAGGTTCTTAAAGGATTTATGTCAGCAGAAAAGTCACTTCTAAAAGTTTTGGCACAACTGTATGTTTAGAATTTTTTGAGCATATATTGCAGTAAGAGAAAAATAAGGATATAGTTTTTCAGAACATTGCAACTCAGGCTTTCCTTTCAGTAAAACATCGGTTAAAGGTCTTGAGATTTTTCTATAGCATGATATTTTCGATTTTTTCTTTTCAAAGCTAAAAATTTGATAACGACCACGTAACCCAGCAAATTTGAGGAATTTTTGGTAATAACCGCACTTAGGTTTTTTTTTGTAAAACTGTAGGAATAAACAAACACAGGTTCAAATAAAAAGATCCATGCACTTGTCAATAGTGTTTCCAGATCTTATCCTTTTACCCACACCCCCAAACGATTTTTTTTGCTAGGATGCAGAGGTGACCTCGGTCCTAGAGCACAATTTTATAACTTTCATCCCTTTCTCTATTTTTCCTTACTATCTATTGACTACTAGGACGTGGCCGGCGCCGTCATTGACGTTCAAAGAGAGAGCATCAGTTCTGTACATTGAGAATGAGTTTCTAATCCCAAGAACCATTCTTTTGACCCTTGTACAAAATTGGTGGCCTCGGTCAATTACGGAGTAGCAACCATTGGCGATGTGGAATTCGTTCTACTGAGCCACGCCTGATATCATGGAATTCGAAATTATTCAATACAAAGTCAAAAAAGAAATAAAAGTTTAAATATAAGTTTTGGACTGAAGTTCAATAATATCCATGTGATGCATTTTTCGTATAATTTCTAAAACATATGAACATAGTTTCGAGTTCAATGATTAATGGTGGATGTGAGTAGTCAATCAAGCTAAGCAAAGCTAAGCTTTATGAACAAGTAAGTCCATTGATGCAAGATGCGCTTTAATGATTCATTTTTATGTATTTTTTTTTTTTTTATTATATTATTTTTTTTTTAAATAATACCTTATTTTTGCATTTCATTCAAATGTCTACCAGTATTTCAAATTATATATTTCAGGCTAGCAAACAACTAAACACTGTACTTTCACCAAATTTTTTTATTACATTCATAGGTACTAGAATCTCACCTACAAATCGAAGATAAAAATCTACCCCATTGAAATTTGGTAGATTTCTATCGTCATCTTGATGAATCATGTGTTATTTAATCAGACCATCTTAATTTCAGATTCACAAATCTTTGTGCTGTCGGAATAACATTTTCTCAAATTAATATGCAATTTCATTCTCTTTCTAGTATAAGGTTGCCAGAATGTTTACAGTACGTAGTCGGACCGGACAAATCTCGGTAATTTTATAAAAAAAAACCTTGCAAAATCCGGGCATTTGTTTTTAAAACTGACGACCATATCCGGGCAAATTTGGTCAAAACCCAAAAATTTCTCCATAAAAAAAAGAAAAAAAATTGAAAAATAATTTTTTCATCACAAATTTTCGACGGATTTCAAATCGTAATTTAAACAACCTTTTTTTGATTATTTTTGTAAAACTTACTCAACAAAATTTCGTTTTGAACGCATAAGTAGAAAATGTTACGACACAATTTGTTTTTTTTTTTTTTTTGTTCAGTTTACCAAATAAAGAGAATAAATCCGGGAAAAATCAAGGATTTTTACAATGAAATCCAGGTACTCGCACTGGACCGAACTGTTCGCTAATTTTTTAATCAAAAATCCGGGCAAACCCGTATAAAACCGGGCAATCTGGCAACCTTATTCTAGTGTATTATGATGATTTTAATAATAACTTATAGACACATGTATTAATATAACAATACCAAATTATTATTCAATCAAATCCACATTTCAATATTCCATGTCATAATCAACTTATAATTTGCAGCAAGTGTCGAGACTATTCATATTCAGTAGTTAATTGAAAAATATTACCATTTATCACATCAAACTTGTTGTAGTGAATCAATATCAACATTAATATGGAAATATTGATTAATTTCTGAGTAGGAAAGTAAACTTTTTTTTTTCTGCTTCAAGTTTCAATCTTGCAATTCGTGGAAAAATTATCGATCTGATCCAGGGTCCTACAAATATTAACCATTTTTCATCTTTATTTTATGTTAACTAATGATTGTACATGAAAATTTTAACATTACGTTTGTCGCCATTTTTTCGTGATGGTTAAGTGAAATTAAAAAAAAGTCACAGATTAACAAATAATACAAAAATAAAAACAGTACTCGCTAATTCATTGGATACTTTTAAATTTAAATGTTGTCTCGCAACCTTATTAATCGGAAAAACCCTTCGGGCCCAAAGATATCGAATTATCGAGCGATTATGTATATCAAAATGGTTGTTAACAGTTTCGTAAGATTTTATCATTATATCAAAAATAATAATAACATACAAAAACGGACCGGGTTTCACATCATAAATAGTTTTGAGATTTAAAATCAATATCAGAACAACGATATATATATATATATTTTTTTGTTTCAATCTTACTGGCTAAATAATCTTCAGATTTTTTTTTTTTTTATTGCAAGCAAGAAACAAAAAAATCAATCATCATGTACATATATCCTTTGCTTTTGTTGCTTTTCCAATTATTCATACTTTAAATTCATATTCACATTAAATTTCAGGTTCTTTTGATATGTTTTCATCATATTTTATTAAATTTTTAATCTTTTTTTTTTTTATAGAGACTTCATGTTATATTATATTGTATTATATGAAATGAATTTGCGGCTTTATTGGTGAGGGTTAAAGAGTTGAAATGAAAGACGGATAGAAGATCAGAAGAAAATTCTAAGGTGGTGAAAAGAGCGAAGAGCATTTGAAATAGCTTCTATTTCAAATGCTCTTCGCTCTTTTCACCACCTTAGAATTTTCTTCTGATCTTCTATCCGTCTTTCATTTCAACTCTTTAACCCTCACCGATAAAGCCGCAAATTCATTTCATAAAACAAATTCACGGTGATTTCTCCTCTTAAATAATATTGTATTATATTTGTCCTTTTATATTATATTACTAGCAGACCCGGTAAACTTCGTCTTACCCTGTTAAATTTGGCGTCCATTTACCATTTTTTCTTCGCTGATTAACTTGAATTGTCCCGCTTAATTCTATCGAAATAAAACCAAACAATTTTAATTCAGTTCTACGGGTCTTTTCTTAAATAATCAAAAAAATAACCTTCAATAAATCTTACATGCAACTTTCATGAATACTTTTTTATTATCTTTCCTTTCATTCAGATTTTTTTGTATATCAACGAATGGTCAGGTTTCAGGTTGTTGTCGCAAAATGGTTTTATTTTTTCAGTTCGATGTTATCGTCCAACTTGCAAGCCTATTGCAAAAAAAAACACTTTTTGTAACTTTTTCCATAAATAATTGTATGTTGATAATACGTATGTATGTTTCATTTATTGTATACCATTTAGTTGATTTATTCCGCTTTGTTCGAAATAACATTAAGGTTTGAATCGAAATCAAAAGTTTCTCATTTATTGTAATTTATTGCATATGGAACTTTATGAAAATAAAAATTTGAATATTGGGACAACTTTCGGAATATTTGGGAGCTAAAAGCGCTGGGTTAGGATTAATATTCCTAACGCAGCGCTTTTAGCTTCCAATTAGTTTTGGGACAGTTTTTTGTTCACCATCCTAGATATGACACATTTCAACTTTAAGTGTTCCCAAACAGCATTTGCCATGTATACTGCAATCTTCTTTTTTTATATTGATTAATTTAAAAAAAGAGCAAATTACATTCCTATGAACTTTAACCCAAATCAAGGAAACGATTGGTATTAAAAATAGAAAAAAAAAACATGTTTTTAATTGAAGATCGAAATGATGTTCTGATTTCAAAATCTCCTGAACATTGTTGGTGGGGATCTGCGATTTGATTTAAGACTATGTAATATTTTCAAGATTCAATAACATTTAATTGAAAAGCAGATTTAAAATAAAACTAAATAGTTCGAAAAGAAATAATCTGTTCAGGCTATGATGGTTTCATGAGTTCATATCATTTTCTGGAAAATTTCATGGTGAAATAACTCAAAACTTCAAAAAATAAGTGTTTTTTTTTGTAAATCGAAACTCTCAATAAAGGAACACCGGGTATGATAACAGGGAACCTGTAAACAGTTTTTCGGTAAATAATTTTAGAAAAAGTTGAGTTTGTTTAGTCAGATTGTCTATTTGGGTCCAACCATTTATAAATGAAGAAATAATGTATACATTTTTTGTAAATTTTTAACGTATTCATTCGCTGTAGTGTACCTTTTAACTGAAAATTCTTCTTAGATTACTGGTAACTTACACATATGGTTGCAAAAAATCTTTGCATTCGGTCTTCAAATAAACATCAATCCTATTTAATCCTTCTTAAAGGACAGGCTCTTGTTCAGTACATATGTCTGTTCATTTTCAACGTATTTTGTTGTTGTTCTGTAAATTTAAAGGCGCTTGATTTATTTAATCACATTTGTACATGTTCGAAAAATGTTTCTTCGTATTGGATTATTCAATCGTACGTAAATCTTCCCTCTTTCTTTTTATTCAAACGTCCGCAAAGAGTCATACCATTTTTTCATATGCATCAGTATCAAATTCATGTTTTGTAGACAACCATTGCTGATTCAATTAACATGAAATAAAAACAGTTTTAATATTTAAAACCGTTTAGGTAAATGGTTTTGATTTGATCGGCAAAATTTCAATCTGGGTCACATCTAGACTTCATTTATTCATATGTGCTGTACAAATAAGCTAGGAATCAAGAAGAAAAAAAACACATCTAGGCTTCATATCGCCGCCACGTGCGTTGAAAGTATGCTTCGTTAAGAAATAGGCGCCCAAATATTCCTACTAATCAGTATGCTATGCCCTGTTGCTATCCTCTCACGACGTTTGTTCGCGACGCCTCGACCATAGAGACGAAAAACAAACCGCCCGCTCGGCGCCCAAAGTAAAGAAAATCTGGAAAAAAATGGATGTCATGACTTTTATTTGATTGAAAAAACTACAAATTCAATTTTTACGGACAACTGAGGTGACTTTTTGTCAATTTTATTCGATATAAACCGATTCGCATGGCTACAGAATATTCTAAAAATAATTTCATTCAAATCGTTTTGGTAATTTCGGAGGAGTAGTACTACAAACACCGTTACAAGAGAATTTTATATAATAGATATCACATTATATTTTATTTTATACTATATACTTTATTAAATATGAAAAACAATATACATGTGACATTTTTATATTATATCATATTTCATTAAATGAAACTATATTAAATTGTATATTTTACATTACAACATATAGGGCAGGGGCATCAGGGTATCCTCGTTTTACAAAAAGATCGGGTTACCGTGTATGCTAGTACCGTATTGAATACTAGACGTTCCTCAATTTATGTCAAGGGAATTTGGCATGGTTGAGAAAAAAGAAAGTATTTGATTACTTTTTGTAAAATAAGGACGCACTCTTTTTTCGGAAGCCTTGGCGGCGGGATTATAGTTTGCATGCTATCTTGGTTAGTCAACAACATGGTTATAGCTTCTCGAGACTTTTCCCCCTTTTAACCTTGGATACCGTAAGTGCCTCTGCTTACGATTCCATTCCCTTAGAAGTCTCATTGAGTGGTTATGATTGTGTTGCGTGGTAGCTAAGATGGACGTGTGGGTTATTTTTTTGCCACAACCGCGGCGCTGCCGTAAACCCAAGGTGGATTCAATACATACATACATACATATACACAAAGATTCAAGAAAATTGTAAGTACCACTGAAAATACGAATGGAAGGTTAATAAAAAAAAACCCAGGTATTCTGAATGCTAGTTAAAATAATAAAAAAAAATTAATTAATTCATTAATTACATTTTTTTTGGATAAATAAATAAATAAATAAATAAATTCAATCAAATCTAACCTCGTTTGAATTCAAGTGTTTGACTGTATGAAATAAGTAAGTCAAATAAATTTTCATCTTGTTTCTGTTTTTTTAAACAAAATTTTCAAATAAAGATCTGTATTTAACATGAAAATCTTAACAAATGATTCAATTTGAGACTATAAAAATTGTAAAAAAAAGCAATGCATTGTTATGTGCTTTGTTATCGGAATTATAAGATAACTGAATCTGAAATTTAAGTTCATTGGACTCTGGTTCTTAACTGTTGGCTTTATTTTCAAAATTGGTGAATAATCCCAAATATAAAATGTGATCTTTTTAATGATGCAAATCGTGATTCTGCATTTTATATGTTTTCAGAACTCAAACTTGTTTTTCAAAATGATGAAATTTTATACCTCTTTTCAAATTTCCAATCCATTATTCTGAAATTCTAGGAAATTTGATTTTTGAATCTTAATCTAAATTTCATAATTAAATTGGGGTTTTGGCATTTTTACCTGCTTTCCTAAACTACTTTCGAAAAGTATTCTTTTTATTTAGATTGAGCACTTACTAGGAGTTCCAGAATTTTTTTCTATAACTTCAATATGTTAAGGCTTTCCTGCTTGAAAGAACAAGTTTTTATTATGGTTTGAAACCCCTCCCTCTCACAGGTAAAGGAGGAGGGAGCCTTTTAATACAAAGACAACTGTTTGCATAACTCGAGAACTGGTAAAGCAAATGGTACCTTATTTGGCGTGGAAAGGTATTTGAGTACGAAAAATGTTTCGATCATTATTTGAGACTGCTCTTTTCTTCCAGTATGGGAATAGGAAGTTAACAATGTTTATATGGTAGTTCATGAGCCCTTCCTACTTTGGTAAAAAGAAGAGGGTAGAAAATCTACGCCAGTAAATCATACATTTTGGCAAGATTCAAAAACTCATAAAGCTACAAGAACGGAGTAAAAATTTTGTATCTTGAAAAACAAATTTTGAGATGAAGTTTCAGTAAATAATATGGAATCAACTTTGTATTGTAATTTCAAACAACATGCAACCCTCATTTTAAAGTTGTTCTGATTTATTTTAATTTTACTAAAAAAATGCCTACAAAATCCAAATTTGAATTATTTCTACAAATTTCATATAGTTTTGGTAGGTGTAGAAAAGCTCACCGGGTCAGCTAGTAGAATATATCCCCCCCAGAAAATTGCTCCGAACCCCCCTCGAATATTAAATCCATTGAATACAACTAAACAACCTGTTCGACGTTATTGAAAGAAAGTTTACCCTAACATCTGTCATTAAGTGTATGTCATTGTCATCGTCAATATTGTTTAAAAGCTACATCATGCAAGAAAAAATATAAGATATTTATTTCACTCTTTAATTTTAAGTCTTTAAATCAAGGATACATTAAACATTTTAAGATTGTTTAAATCAGATATTCAGTAAACACTAAACAGTAGGGTGGCAATGGATATATGGGAAAAATTTCATGAAGGTATGTTGAAAACCGGCCATATACATTTTATAGATTTACCCAAAAAAACTGACCTGTGCTAAATTTCAGCTCACTCGGACTTGGTTTAGGGGTGCCTCAAAGTGCTCAAAGTTTCGGTTTTTGACCCTTCGAAATTACTCTAAGGGAGATCAAATGAAATCGGAAAATCGTTATTTTATTTTTAAATGCCAAGTAACTTTAAAATGTCTGAAACGTCAAGATCTTGTGATATATCAAAAAAAAAATTTAGTTTTCCAAAAAATGACTTTCTGGAGAAACCAGCCGTTTCTCGAGAAACCTACAGAAAATCGATTTTTGACAAAACAAAAAATTTCTTAGAGGCAGCATCAGATCTCGACGTTTCATTGATAACTGCTAATCTAACAAACCAACATTAAATACCTACAAAAACTGATTCAGTAAGTATTGAGTATTTAATATTTAAAATTTTAATTCATTTAACATCTTTGTTGAAGAATGAACATTGTTTAGACGGATTCATTTGATGCAATTCAGAAGTTCTCCAATTTTAAAGAATCGGGACCAATAAACAAAGAAAGTGCGCTTAATTACATGTTATGATTAAGAGTCTCCATATTAGTCGAAATCAGTTAATACATTTTTTTGCACCTGAGAAAAATAAATTTTGTTGCTTGAATGTTGATATCAAAATTCAATCAAACACTATTGAACTCCTAAGATCAATAATGTATTTTAGTAGATAGGTTTTGGATTAAGAAAAAAGGTGGGTAATCGTGGGCCACCAAATCCAAATCTACTAGATAACGTGCAAAGTTTATAATTTGACCCAAAACTGAAATTTACTAATTTTTTTAGTTATTTTTATGCAATTTCAGATAAGAAAATAAAGAAGAGAATTGTGTATGATCGAATAATTCTTAAAACCTGGCTCGCATTTTTGGTGGTCAATTTAAGAATCAAATGCCCGGATTTTGCCATGTTTCTACAAGGAATATTAAAGGAAGATAGTGTAAAGACAGCCCTGCTCAAGTATTAGTACAGATTGTGACGTCACAATCACGAAAAATCTGTTAACTTACTAGGAAACTTACATTTTTCGTTGATAATTCGAAGAAACTTCTGGAATTTTTCCTCTTTGAAAACATGTTATGCTAGATAGATTCTTGCTCTTCAAGATCGGTACCGAAAAAATTGAATTTTCGAGTATTTTTTCTATAAAACAGACCATTGAATTTCGAAAAATGGTGGATTTTGCCGACTCAAATTTGCTAAACTTAAAAATTAGTTCAAAGTCTTCCATGAAAATGTTCAAGTCAGTGCAGTTTAAGCTCCTTGTGACAATAAAGTAATCAAAACACAAAATATTATACAAACCACAATCGTTTATTGGCATTTTTGTAAACCGAGTTCTTCATTTTTGAACATATTGGCTTCAAGATGACATTGAATACAATTATAATATGAGAAAAAAACGTAATGCAATCTTCAAAAGACCAAAAAACTTCATAACATAATGAAATAGACACAACACAATCAAAATGAAATTAGAATGAATTTTTGTTCTTAAACGTGTTTTTCTTGGAAATTTATGCCATCCTCATATGAATTTTCGATACTCTCGTTTTTGTGACGTTACAAAATAAATCAAATATGGCTCTCGGCACTACCTTAGTTAAATATTCCAATATTTTTCTTTAATGAAACTGCCCGGATACGTGCTTAAAAAAATTCCAGCAACCTTAGTGCAGACCAGTAGTAAGAACAACAGTTTAGTCAAGTATAGAGTGTTTCTATTAAATTTGAAATTTCAGGTTTGATATATTTACATATTCAAAAGTTTTAAAGCTAAGAAAGAACAGTGATGTATAAAAAAAATTAAAACTCTGAAAGTAACATTAACAGCTATCCAATAAAATTCTCAAAAACTGCACCCAATACTGTAACCTGTCAGGTGCCACATCGTCGCTCAATGAAAGCAAAAAAAAAAGAACACAAGGCACATTAAAACTTCAAATCAAGCCCTCAATTGCGCTGCACACCTTCACTCACTTAGTCAGCAATTCAGCTATCGATATACTGGCAGCAATAAAAGCACGAGGCGCCGCATTCCGTCACTTTTAAGGTGCGTCCCAAAGTAATCGCGGGCACCGCATTCTCAGAATTTTCTCGTCGTGTCGTGCACTTTATTCTGCTGGGAAGGAGTAAGATTAAGGAAAAGACTTGTTGAATTCAATTTATCGAGATTCGTGACTCCATTGAACTCTTTTCTTCCTGAATATTGTACCCTGAAATGCGAATCACGTGATCCTGAAGCTTTTGGTAACATTTGTGAGCAGAGTTGAAATTTGCAAACGCTCAATAAAAGTTACCTCACAATTGGGCTGGTTCTTATCTAATAATATCCAGAAATGACTAGCAATTCTGAAAAAAGGAACCGACTTTGCAAAGTTGATTGTAAACTTTACTGCGAGAAAAGTAGTAAAAGCTTCATGGCACCTCTATTAGCTATTCCTGTCCTTATATTGCCGGATCAAATTGATCATGGATTGAATCATATTGTGATAACATTAATAATTTCCTAAGGAGGTTGTAATGACTAAGTTAAAATGAATGTCAAAATTTTACAAAAGGACTTAGTTTTTATCAAAAATAGTGTTGAATGTGATAAAGTCAAATATATTTAAGAAATTTGAAAGTTCTATTATATGCCGAGGGAACAAATCTCCTTCTAGAAATCGCAAGTTCTATATATGTAAAACGCAAGCTGAAAACCGGTAGCATGCAATTAAAAACATGATGATTATATTTATCAATTACCGAAGGTGCGATAACCGGTCATTGCAAGTAGTAATTAGTTTGTTATTTTCTTGCTGTCTGTCTGTTTTGCTCCACCTCGTTATTAATAACCTTTCGATAGGGTGATAAATCTCAATGACAACTAGGAAGAACTATGGCCTGGTTGGCCGTAAGTTCTTGTCAACAAGCTGTTACTAGAAAATGTTGAATACAACTCCAGTAGAAG